>NC_134826.1:144773458-144820338 GCF_004210375.1 Tachypleus tridentatus
CCTAGGTCCAATAGAGTGTCACACTATATATTCAGAGGTCCACAGAGTGTCAGCACTATAGATCTAGGTCCACAGAGTGTCACACTATAGAGCTAGTAAGTCCAATAGAGTGTCACACTATAGAGCTAGGTCCACAGAGTGTCACACTATATATCTAGGTCCACAGAGTGTCACACTATAGCCAGGTCCAATAGAGTGTCACACTATAGAGCTAGGTCCAATAGAGTGTCACACTATAGCTAGGTCCACAGAGTGTCACACCATATATCCTAGAGTTCAATAGAAAGTGTCACACTATAGAGCTAGGTCCACAGAGTGTCACACCAAAGAGCTTTCAGATCCAATAGAGTGTCACACTATAGAGCTAGGTCCAATAGAGTGTCACACCATGTGAGCTAGAATAACAGAGTGTCACACTATAGAGTTGGTCCACAGAGTGTCACACTATAAGAGCTAGGTCCAATAGAGTGTCACACTATAAAGCTAGGGTCCAATAGAGTGTCAGTCACACTATAGAGCTAGGTCCAATAGAGTGTCATCATACTATAGAGCTAGGTCCAATAGAGTGTCACACTATATAGCTAGGTCCACAGAGTCACATTATAGATCTATGTCCACAGAGTGTCACACTATAGAGCTAGGTCCAAGAGAGTGTCACACTATAGAGCTAGGTCCACAGAGTGTCACACTATAAAGCTAGGGTCCAATAGAGTGTCACACTATAGAGCTAGAGTCCAATAGAAAGTGTCACACTATAGAGCTAGGTCCAACAGAGTGTCACACTATAGAGCTAGGTCCATAGAGTGTCACACTATAGCCCAGAGTGTCACACAGAGCTAGGTCCAATAGAGTGTCACACTAAAGAGCTAGGTCCAACAGAGTGTCACACTATAGAGCTAGGTCCATAGAGTGTCACACTATAGAGCTAGGTCCAATAGAGTGTCACACTATAGAGCTAGGTCCAATAGAGTGTCACACTATAGAGCTAGGTCCACAGAGTGTCACACTATAGAGCTAGGTCAATAGAGTGTCACACTATAGATCTAGGTCCAATAGAGTGTCACACTATAGAGCTAGGTCCATAGAGTGTCACACTATAGACTAGGTCCAATAGAGTGTCACACTATATATCTAGGTCCAATAGAGTGTCACACTATATATCTAGGTCCAATAGAGTGTCACACTATAGAGCTAGGTCCAATAGAGTGTCACACTTTAGATCTAGGTCCAATAGAGTGTCACATTATAGATCTAGGTCCAATAGAGTGTCACACTATAGATCTAGGTCCATATAGTGTCACACTATAGAGCTAGGTCAATCAGAGTGTCACACTATAGATCTAGGTCCAATAGAGTGTCACACCATATATCTAGATCCAATAGAGTGTCACACTATAGAGCTAGGTCCAATAGAGTGTCACACTATAGAGCTAGGTCCAATAGAGTGTCACACTATAGATCTAAGGTTCGCGCCTCGTCATCGTCCACAAAATAATCGCGCTCTGCATTACAGAGCTATGGATGTGTTAAAAGAGTGACAGTAAAATCCCACTATTCGGATAGACAAGAAAATCATACGAATCGGCGATGGGTGATCTTCATTTTAGAATTAAAAGTGTATATCGCAGATAGCCCTCGATAAGTTTCGCGCTAAATTTAGCAAATAAATGGGTAATAAATACACATGCATGTATATCTTATACTGAGAAATAATTATACCTGATGTACACGTTTTTCACATGTTTCACAATTTACTTAAAGCTTTGAAATAGATAATATAATAACATTTTACTCAATGAAATATTTTTACTGGAAGAATAGCCTTAATATATCGTTCGTCCTCGATTTTAATGTGTACCAATCTTTTAGCGAATTATTTTCCTAATGTACATAAAAAATAACTTGAATAATTTTAAGTTCTCCTTGTTCTAAATATGAACTTTTACTGATACCTTTGGTATTTAAAACACTTAAACCCATTTTCTTTTGTTTCCACTCGATTTATTATCTCGATTTATAAGAGTAATAACACTATGTAACACAAATTCTATTCCTGGATAGTATGTGTTATTTCTTAATTGCTTGTGTTGTAAAAGTTCAGAAAATGTCCATTATTCCCTTCAGACTTTGTTTTTGTGACCTGGGTAATGAAATTTAGAAATTAACCTGTTTTATATGTAAAACGGGCAAATTTGTACATTTTCATTTACGTAAGGTCTGAATAAAACAATATATGATTCAAGATTTACATGTATTTATACTAAAGTTATACAAAAATATTTAGAAGTGAGTAGTTTTGCGAGATTTGTGACTGTAATGTAAATCACTTTATAATGTAAATCAGCCCCCAAATATAGTCTCCCATCATGTTTTCGTTATACGCTCCCAGGTCACAAAAGCAAAGTTTCAAGATAAAAAATAGTTCTTTTCCATTTACTTTAGACATAAACAATTGGGAAATAACACTTTCCCCAACATAACATTTATTCTTTATAAGATAAATGTGTTTAAAATTTAGTTTTTTTTCTCTAAAAACCAAATATACATGACAGATCTTTTTCTCTGAAGTTCTTACATAAAAAAACTGTTAGTAGGTTTGATTTCCTCTCATTTTTTATGTTCTTTATAGATTTAAACTAACAGAATTATGTCTTTACTTTCCTAACCAGCACGCCCCGGTGTGGGCAGAGCACAGATGACTAAATCAAAACTTGTCCCGCGCTAGTAACGTACAAATGAACTAAACTTCTTTTGGTTTAGCGCAAAGCTACACAATAGGCTGTCTACATTTCCTCTACTGTAGTAAATCCAGCTCTGGGTTTTAGCGTTTTAAGTCCGTAAACGTGAAAGTGATCCAACAGGGGAAGAAAATTGGAGTTTGATTAATGAATGGTAAATGTCTCTTCTTATCCAGACACATCAGTATACATTAGAATATCAGAAGTATAATATAACTGATAAAAACCACAACATGGAAAGCTTAACAGTTAAAATGTTACTCCCACCTATTAATGCTCTGTCTAGTACTGTGAACTTCACTGATAATGTCCTACAAAAACCAATGTATAGTTTTTTTCCAGAAACATTTTATTCGTAAACTAGATGGCGATACTGAGTGGGTGTTTTCCTATAGCAAAGCCACCTCGGGCTATATGCTGAGCCCACCGAGGGGAATCGAACCCCTGATTTTAGCATTATAAATCCGAATACATACCGCTGTACTAGCGGGGGTCGGGTGTTACTGAACCCAAAGATGTGATGTATTAATAATGTGCATCTTAGCTTCTTAACAACCCCATGTGATGTATTAATAATGTACATCTTACCTTCTTAACAACCCCATGTGATGTATTAATAATGTACATCTTACCTTCTTAACAACCCCATGTGATGTATTAATAATGTACATCTTAGCTTCTTAACAACCCCATGTGATGTATTAATAATGTACATCTTACCTTCTTAACAACCCAATGTGATGTATTAATAATGTACATCTTAGCTTCTTAACAACCCCATGTGATGTATTAATAATGTACATCTTACCTTCTCAACAACCCCATGTGATGTATTAATAATGTACATCTACCTTCTCAACAACCCCATGTGATGTATTAATAATGTACATCTTACCTTCTCAACAACCCATGTGATGTGTATTAATAATGTACATCTTAGTTTAACAACCCCATGTGATGTTAATAATGTACATCTTACCTTCTTAACAACCCCATGTGATGTATTAATAATGTACATCTTACCTTCTCAACAACCCCATGTGATGTATTAATAATGTACATCTTACCTTTAACAACCCCATGTGATGTTATTAATGTACATCTTACCTTTTAACAACCCCATGTGATGTATTAATAATGTGTATCTTACCTTCTTCAACAACCCCATGTGATGTATTAATAATGTACATCTTACCTTCTTAACAACCCAATGTGATGTATTAATAATGTACATCTTAGCTTTAACAACCCCATGTGATGTGTATTAATAATGTACATCTTACCTTCTCTCAACAACCCCCCCATGTGATGTATTAATAATGTACATCTTACCTTCTTAACAACCCAATGTGATGTATTAATAATGTACATCTTACCTTCTTAACAACCCCATGTGATGTATTAATAATGTATATCTTACCTTTTTAACAACCCCATGTGATGTATTAATAATGTACATCTTAGCTTCTTAACAACCCCATGTGATGTGTATTAATAATGTACATCTTAGCTTTTAACAACCCCTCCAGGTGCCTGAGTTTAGTAAGCTTTAGAAAACTTATTAATTATATATTACAATAGCTTTCTGTATGTAATGAAGTCAGGTTTATTATGTTTATTGGAAGTTTAGCACAAAGCTACATAATTGGCAATTCTGATTTCTTGCGTTGTAAGTCTGCAGACACCCGCTATGTCACTATAATCCACGTAATTATTAATACCTCTCTAAATATATAATTTATATAAACTGTAAACAAAATAATTTAAATGCAGATAAACATATATTCAGGGTTATTTAAAACTACCCGTTTTTTTCAAATTTCAGATATGATTAAATTATCGATAATATTTCAAAATGGATAAAAATAACCTACTTTTTTATGGCCCATGTTTCTAATCCTGAAATTGAATCCAGTACGTTAAGTACGCTCTCTGCATAAATCGGTGACGTTAGCAGTAGCAAAGAACATGTTCAACAGCAGGTTTTATTTTCTCGATCCAGTAAGAAGCAATTTTACGGTAGTCTTTATCCATTCTGTTCCACAAGTCTATGACCTTTTCAGCAGATAATGTCCACGGATGATTGGGGCTGGAAAAACGTTCAGTTGCGGTTCCGATGGCATTTGTCGTGTCATTAAACCGCTAGTGTTTTGTCCAGGTGTCTCAGAAAAACGGAGAAACAGAGAAGCAGCAAAAAATCCACATCATTCGAAGAGTTCCCATCTGCATTTCTTCAAGAGTCGAATCACTTTTCTCTGTAACACTAAAGACAGATTTTAAACTGCAAACGTTTGTAAAATGTACAGCTGTGTTACTCAACTATTAAAAAAGTGGGGCTAAGTGTTATATTGTTAAGGGGACCATAAATTTATCGACAAAGAAAATTTTCTGGAAAAATAATCTACTCACTTCCCAGCTTCTAAACGTAACACAGAACTTGTTTATGTGGTTTATTGATGTTGCATTACATACGTAATGCTATGGAAAATGAGCAAACTAAACGTAACACAGAACTTGTTTATGTGGTTTAATTGATGTTGCATTACATACGTAATGCTATGGAAAATGAGCAAACTAAACGTAACACAGAACTTGTTTATGTGGTTTATTGATGTTGCATTACATACGTAATGCTATGGAAAATGAGCAAACTAAACGTAACACAGAACTTGTTTATGTGGTTTATTGATGTTGCATTACATACGTAATGCTATGGAAAATGAGCAAACTAAACGTAACACAGAACTTGTTTATGTGGTTTAATTGATGTTGCATTACATACGTAATGCTATGGAAAATGAGCAAACTAAACGTAACACAGAACTTGTTTATGTGGTTTATTGATGTTGCATTACATACGTAATGCTATGGAAAATGAGCAAACTAAACGTAACACAGAACTTGTTTATGTGGTTTATTTGATGTTGCATTACATACGTAATGCTATGGAAATGAGCAAAAGCATTACAGTAATGCTATGGAAAATGAGCAAACTAGTTGCATTACATACGTAATGCTATGGAAAATGAGCATACGTCATTCAACACCCCAGTTTCTAATGATGTTCTTGTTTTTGAATTAAGCACAAAGCTATTCAATGGCTATCTGTGCTCTATCCACCACGGGTATCGAAACCCGGTTTTAGCGTTGTAAGTCCGAAGACATACCGCTGAGCCACTGGGGATGGGGCGTTTCTAATAATACGTACACGTCAAACTCATACAAAACAAAAGGTTTGGTTTGAATTTCGCGCAAAGCTACGCGAGGACTATCTGCGCTAGCCGACCCTAATTTAGCAGTGTAAGACTAGAAGGAAGGCAGCTAGTCATCAACACACACCGCCAACTCTTAAGCTACTTACTCTTTTACCAACGAATAGTGGGATTGACTGTCACATTACAACGCCCCCACGGGTGAGAGGGTGAGCATGTTTAGTGCGGCGGGGATTCGAACCCGCGACCCTCAGATTACGAGTCGAGTGCCTTTAATCACCACCTGGTCATACTGGGTCAGATTGAACACCTACACTTCTGCGACTTATTTTAATAGTTTTGGCAAAATAAAAATGTTGATTGGGAAACTTTTTACAGTGTTTATAACATACTGTTTAACATTTATAACATGTTTATATCCTGTGACATCATTGGCAAAATATTTAAAAATTGATAGTGGCGACGATAAACAAATATTGTAGAATAACACTGAAGATTGTCTGTTTAAAACAACACTTTGTTATCTCTTCTGTGATTCGCTGAAAGTTTTAGTTTTGTAGCATGTCAATCTGTTATTGGATTAATTTACTGAATTAATTTCTTTTAACATCGATGTTTGCTTAAGTTAAATTGGCGTTTAAAAAATGCACATAACTTATACTATTAAACCTGTATTGCGAAATTCCAGCCAATTCACTAACGTTGTAGAAGATTCTTGAGTGTAAGAAACAAAAACATCTGTATACGTAAACACTGGTGTGCCATTTATATTGTTGCGTAAACTGAAAGTTCTAGAAACTCTCCTATTAACAAGTATATAAATATTACCAATACGACGCATTATGATGTAGTATATGTTATTCGTTTGTTATAGGGAAACTATAAATATTTGATTAGGATCATTTATAGATATCAAATTGTTTAACTTCAGCAGTGAAAAACTCAGTGTGATGAGCGAAGAGCCAGCTAGCACCCCGTTAAGTGAGCTGTACCGCTATCAATTGGAAATTAACTCGCTCATCGTGAATCTTTGATAAGACATCAAGTAAGTTTCAGACTAGAAAGGAGAATCGATATAATTTGTATATTTCTAAAACTTTTGTACAAAGATTATTATTTGTAATTACCTTTATAGTAAATTGTATTATTGTTTGTACATTAAAATATATTTGTATTAAAAAAGAAACAATGTGTATCAATCTCGTTGGCAAGTATCATAAAATGGATACGTATCGACATTTATTTAATTTCGAAAACTAAATTACAACTTAACTCAATTTTAGGCTATTGGAAATTATAAAATGTGATATCTCTGGCGGTTAACAGGAAAACTTAACGTGCATTAATGAAATATAAAATAAATTAATTAGTCAAAACGACGATTGAGAAATAGATACTTCCATGTTTTGGAATATTATGATTATAAAACAAGAATAATTCACTAAATAATGCTGTACCAGAGACTTCGAAGCCCCAACATGGCCAGGTGGTTAAGGCGTTCGATTCGTAATCTGAGGGTCGCTGGTTCGAATCCCGTCGCACGAAACATGCTCTCTTTCAGCCATGAGGGCGTTATAATGTAACGGTCAATCCCACTATTCGTCGGTAAAAGAGTAGCCCAAGAGTTGGCGGTGGGTGGTGATGACTAGCTACCTTCCTTCTGGTCTTACACTGCTAAATTAGGGACGGTTAGCGCAGATAGCCCTCATGTAGGTTTGCGCGAAATTCAAACCAAAAAAACAAACTTAGGAATTTCAATTTCATCTCATGATGATTTCACATGATTTGTATGTCGAGATATTGTAATCAAATCATTTCTTTACAAATATTACATCTCTTGAGGTCTATAAAACATTTAACACAAATTTAATCCTATTTGTCTCAAAATAACTTTAGTTTTAAAAGAAAATGTTATATCGGCCTGAGCTCTGTGATATATTTAATAATATAATTTATTCAATATAACAATATACGTAATAATGTATTTCATGAGATATAATAGTGTACTTAATAGTATAAGTACTTAACTTTAATGATATAAATCATTAACTATAATAATATACGTGAAAATATAATTCGTTAAATACAATAATATGCTTTATAATATAGATCAATAACTGTAACAATATACGTAATGATATAATTAATCAAATATAAAAATATACTTAATGATATATAATTGATTTAATATTATTTTTATTTTGTTGAATTTCGCCCAAAGCTACTCATCAGTATACAGAGAATGGTTTAAGTGAATGATTTCTCTATTGCCTGAACTTTCGGTTCTACCATTAATGTATACATATGAAACCGAGCAACAAACTTATTAAGGATTGTATTCTCTCGGTTAATGTTCATAAGATCTAAATAACATTAACTGTATTAAATCTAGATAGAAACGACATTACTTACCATTAATATTGAAATAATAACATACCATCCGCTGGAACCCGTCACAATCTCATGTCTTGCTGAGTTTAAATGACTTCTCTCACAGATTAAACAAAGAAAAATGATGTGACTTTATTTATTAACATTGAAATAACAATAAACCAACTGCTGCTGCTGAATCTCGTGTCTTGCTGACGTTGAATGTTATTCCCACATATCAGGGTCATAACTCTGTCACGTGGTTTTAGAAAATTTTGTTTCATTTCAAAAATCAGCCATAATGATTCTTTTAGTTAACAAACTGGTCTCATTTTGGACAGAACCCTACTTGTACAACTGTAAGTTTACGGATTTACAAAGCTAAAATCAGGAGTTCGATTCCCCTCGGTAAGCTCAACAGATAACTTGAAGAAAACACACACACACACATTGTGGACTGGTCAAGAAAGCCATGACCTCATACACGAAAACGAATAACTTTCCTTGGAAAATCAGCCGCTGGGCAAATACGTTTACCAGTTACAAACTACATATAATATTTTGAAATTCAAATATCTGATTAAGCGTTGTTAGAGTTTATGACGATGTTTCAAACACTGTAGACAGCACACGTTGTGATTTTAAAAGAAGCGGATCAAAAACGAACTGTATATTTGATTTCTTTACAAATACGAAATTGTATCAAAATGAAATGCTAATAAAAATGCTTACCTTGGATACGAAGATATAATTATGCCTATTTATTACTGCAGCAAAGATGAACACAGTTGATAAGTCTTGTCTTTACACAAATATATAACTATCTATATCACAAATGTTGGCCAATGCAGTATATTTTATTTCATAATTATGTCTCGGATATATGTTCTCTGCACTAAAATATTTTAATTTCAAAACCCGCGAAACCTCTCGCGCTTTCAAATAGTTGGTTCTTCTTCTTCTGGATTATAAAGGTTAAAGGTCACAGAGTGTTAGGGTAAAAGTAATAAATATGATAAAACATGAAGAGAAGCATATCACGTAAGGAGGAAATTTAGTTGTTGTTGTTTTGAATTAAGCACAAAGCTACACTATGGGCTATCTGTGCTCTGCCCACCACGTGCATCGAAACCCGGTTTTTAGCGTTGTAGGTCCGCAGACACAGCGCCGGAGGAAATGTTTGTTGACTTTCCAATACCAACTAGAAAAACGTACATCATTATAAAAAAGAAATGTTTAGCTGAAGCTAATAACGTGTGGAAAGTATGACACAGGTAAAAAGATTTATGTGCGAATCTATAATAAATAACAGAAATAATAATACCATAAAACTAAGGTAAAAATATTTTTAAAAACATTTTTCTATAATATATAACAAGAAGAAAGAGTTTACTTGAGGCAGCGACGGATTTTTGTTCACGTGAACAAACTCAAAATAAATTAATTAAACAATAAAAATGCAGATGAAAAACCATTTGTTATAAAGATCTGTTAAAACCGTTTTTTATAGCTTCAGAGTCAAAACACCTACGAAAGTGATAAAATAGCATATAAAACACAGATTTGCCAGGTGTTCAACACTGATTCCGAAAAATAAATCGAGTCGACTAACCGTAGGTTGAATAGGAAGTTCGAAAAGGAAACATTAAAAAAAACGTTTCAAAAACGTATCCAGATCATCTATCTCAGGTCCAAGATTGATTTGTTACAATCTTACAAGCTTAATGCCTGTTGGCCCAGCATGGTCAGGTAGTTAAGGCACTCAACTCGTAATCCGAGGATCACGGGTTTGAGTCCTCGACACACCAAACATGCTCGCCCTTTCAGCCGCATGGTCGTTGTTTAATGTAACGGTCAATTCCACTATTCGTTAGTAAAAGAGTAGCCCAAGAGTTGGTGGTGGGTGGTGATGACTAGCTGCCTTCCCTCTAGTCTTATACTGCTAAATTAGGGAAAAGCTAGCGCAGATAGCCCTCGTGTAGCTTTGCGCGAAATTCAGAAACAAACAAACAATTATTGCCTGTTAAAAGACGATGGTACATTAGGTAAACAAACTAACCTTACAGTCGTGGATCAAACATTTTGACTTATACCAGTGACCAGACACCTGCAACTTACGAAACTCTCGACAAAATTAAAGCTTTGAGACCCGCTGTTGGTATGTTCATCATTTTAGTGACCCCACGTCTGAAACTTATTTATAAATATTTACGATTTTCGTTACAGTATTCCATTGTTTAAAAATTAACTTAACATTTTCTATTAACCAAGATGTAGGTACAATAAGTACCATAATCATAGTAAAGTATTTTGCTCTTAAATATTATTGTAAAAAAAAAGCAACTAATAATTTGGATCTACGTTTTAATTCGCACACATTAGCAATTTAACAAGTAAAACATACACTTGCTGGTTCTGAGATGTGGCGATTAGAGAGCTCAAGTCTTTTAGAATGCAGGTTCGAATCCCTGCCACACCGAACATGTTTGCGCTTTCAACCACGGGGAGGAGAGGACGTTATACAGTGATGGTCAATCGAACTAATTGTTGGCAGAAAAAAATAGCCCAACAGTTGGCGATGGGTTGGAGTCTTTCCTCTATCCTATCACTGCTGAATTGAAGACAACTAGATAACCCCCGTGTAGCTTTGGCCGAAATACAAAATAAACCCATCCTCACACTGAAATTTCGAAACCCACCTGTCGAGGTTTTCATAAAGAAAGCTGGAAGTAAAATCTGTGTCTCAACTGATTCAAATACTTTTGTTATTTCAAAACTTCACGTTTCGAATTTGAATTGTTATAAAAAAAACACACACAAACACCCAAGTTTGAATATGATTTATTGTCAAAAGAAGTTACGTGTTACTACTTTATTAGAATATGTTTTCAACAGTTCATTACAAAACAAACCACGTGTTAGCAAGGTAGTGAATAAACATTGATGCTTCGCAATAAAATATAGTTCTTCATTTTTATTACCATTTACCTTCAAAGCCCGAAACACCGAGTTATCTATCACATTTTGTTTACTTTCACGTTTGTGAAAAACTATTTTAACGACAACAGGTGCAAGTAAAACATCCGTGTAATTTCTCATAAAACAGCTCTTACCGGTTTTATATCCATTTATGTACTTTTTATGCATCTGTTGACACAAAAACACGAGGTACGAGACTGAAGCATCTGTATACATTAAACAGTTCTCGTTTTCTCAAGGTTTGGCACCAATGTTAAGATACGAGTTTGGTCAAGCGGTATTTCTATGTCAACCACGTAAAAAACGAGCTTTGGTTATTTACTTTCTAATTTATTGACAAAAAACAAAACAGTAATCGTGTCGAGAACACTTGGTAAATAAATAAAAACAAGAAAACTTGAAATAACGTGACAGAATAAGTGAGCAAACTTGCCCTTTAAGACCTATCTTTTTAACAAATAATTCTGAGTAGAAAACAACGTTAAGATAAAGGAAAATTTATAGTATCTTGAATTACAATTATCTTCAAGACGGGGCTTGAAAAATTAAATTTAACCCGTGAAAACGACATGTAAGATAAGGGTGTCAGCTACCTACTCGAGAACATGAGCAACAGCGTATTATAGTATGGCGTATTACATAAAATACATCTTATTATCCCACCCCTCCCCTCGTACAGTGATTTAATATAATATCTTTTAAATATTGTTTCATCTAAGATAGATTTTTTTTAGAATTAAAAACAATGTTGTGCTCTAGCTTTCTTTGTCGAATTTCGCATAAAGATGTACAATGGGCTGCGTTTTGCTCACCACGGGTATCGAAGCCCGATTTTTAACGTCGCAAGTCTGAAACTTTTCGCTAATCCAGTGGGGGTCGCCACTCAACGACTATTCACGCGAGCTGCCCTTGCTTGTAAAATGGTAGCCTAAATTAAAGGTAAGCTAATCAACTCCACCTTCCGCCAACTGTTGAGTAACTCTTCTACCAATGAATAGTGGGATTGACCGTCACATTATAACGTCCCCACCACTGAAAGGGCAAGCATGTTTCGTGTAACGGGGATTTGACCCGTGACCCTCAGATTACGAGTCGAGCGCCCTAACCACCTGGCCTTCATGCGACGTAGTGTAGGAAAGTTTGTTCCCTAGATTTACTTGAGAGGTCACTTTGTGGCGAATATTAATACTTTTTTATCTTACCCACTTAACTAGCTTTCGGTTTTATGGTTTCTTTCTCGTGCAATATATTCTATTTTTTCACTTCCAATTGGCCCGGCATGGCCAGGTGAGTTAAGACGTTCAACTCGTAATCTGAGGGTCGCGGGTTCAAATCCCCGTTACACGAAACATGCTTACCCTTTCAGCTGTGGGGGCGTTATAACGTCAATCCCACTATTCGTTGGTAAAAGAGTAGCCCAAGAGTTGGCGGTGGTTGGTGATGACTATCTGCCTTCCCCCGTTAAATTAACAGCTAGCGCAGATAGCCCTCGAGCAGCTTAGCGCGAAATTCAAAAACAAACTTCTAATTATTTAAAGTATATTTGTTGTTAAACGCAAAGCTACGCAAGTTGATGTTTCTGCTGTGCCTATCACGGGTATCGAAACCCGGTTTGTAGCGTTATAGATCTTCAGACTTGTCGCTGAGCAACTTCGGGCGAAGAGTCTGAATTGCAGTTTAAGAACGTTTCTTGTATTTTGCCTTTACCGCAATTATACTGCTCTATAATTACTTCTTTCAGTCGTATTAAGTTATATTTAAGTTTAGAATTTTCACCATCATAAAGAAAGATTGTCTTCCTTCGTTACTTCCAATTTAAAGTTTCAGACAAGTTATAAAATATTGTTACATATACTTTTTTTTATTTTTGTCTATAAATAAACCTGCAACTGAAAGGAACTGTTTATCCATGAACTTGGTAGAGAAAAGTGAATACTTATACGTAGCAACTGAATCCTCTATTAACCCTCAAACAGCTGGAATATTGTAGGTAGTAGCATCAGATGATGATGGCCACCTTTTAAGGGTTAATTATTCAAGTGTGTTTCGATTTCCTGCAGTATGACCACACAGTAACACATCAGTCATGAATGTGCACAACTAGAAGTTATCGTTTAAACTTTGGTCAATTAGTTTGGGAATGGTGAACTTGAACGTTAGTCTGCAAAGAACAAATCTAACTGATCTGATATGATAACAATGATTTAGTTGTAAATTTTCCCCTGATCTCTGTAACAACACTTTTATTGTAAATCTTTGAAATGGTCTCCCAGATGACCCTTGTGTTGTATTATTCTCCATTTATCCACGTGATGACGCTTTTGTTGCACAACTGTCACTTTCCACCGATCTGTGTGATGAAGCTTTTCTTGACCAAGTGTCATCGTACCTGTATATGGGTGTTTCCTTAGAACAAAGCCACATCGGGTTATCTGCAGAGATGCCAACTATTTCAAATAACTGAGGGTAATGATTCTAGACAGAGCGCGTACAGATATCGTACGACCACTAAATAGTTTTGAGTCATCCATGTCTGTGGATCCACCTGTGGCTAAACTGTAAACACTGTCAGTAAGTATGCTTGAAATCATTTTGTCATCTTCACAACCCAACATATGTACAATGGCTGTAGTTTTGGTTCTAGCACAGCCATATGTTTTCGCTATATCAGAGACTGGGAACAATTTTCTCAACAGATGTCCTGCATGATCGGCTACAGCTAGGGGTAAATTATGAGCAATGACGAATTGCGTGAACATCACTTTTGCATTTATGGTTTCATATTCTGAATTTTTACTCATAAATGTCGTTATCTGCATCGTTTTTGTCTTCGCCTCAGCCTTTTGTTTGTGAGATGCCAATTTTATATCTGGAACACTCGTTTATCCCGCTATGAGCCACAGAAAAATCGATGAGACAAACTGTACAAAATGCATGAATGTCACTGACATTTGATGCAATGACCGGATATTTTGCACTATACTCTTTCCTAAATTTTTGATTCACAGTTTTAGTTCTTTTAGATTTGCCAGAAACAAGACAATCTGGTGAACGAGGCCTCTTTTTTTCCAACTTGTGAACGATCGCATTGGTGTTTTTAATGCCGCGAAGAAAACGAGAAATTCCCATCTACGCGAGCACTGATTGGCTGACAAGCACTGATGACGTAACTATGGATTCCCCCATGTACCCAGTATGGAGAAGCACCGCACTCAAACTATTGGTAGACGTCGGAGATACAAATATTTTTTATTACTTCAAGCACAAACATGATTATCGCAAGTAGCCATTTGGATTATGTCTTTTATTTATTATCAAAATTTATTTGTATCTCACTAGAAATTTTCTGTTCACCCCTTTCAAGCCCTGGGGGAACAATTTATCAATTATATAGGCCTATATAATATATAATTATTTGGGAGTTGCAATAAGTTGTATTATTTGTCTGTATGAACGTATAGTCGTAATGTATACACCAAAATCGTAATAGTTGGCATCTCTGTATCTGCCGAGTCCACCGAGGGGAATCAAACTCCTGATTTTAGCGTTGTTAATGTGTGATAACGAATTATATAATATTAACCTACAAGTAGCAACTTCTTTCACAGTCTATAAATAAAATGTCCATAAAAACCCGTTTAGGTAAAAAAAATACTAAACATCTTCTTGTATACATGTACTTCAATAAGACTAGTATGCATATATATTAGGTACAAATATGCAACAGAATTAACTAGATCTTGATTCAACAGGTAAAAATATGAACTGGTTGTCACTCAGATTGGTGTACCTTCCAATAACCTTCTGAATTTTGTCCTAAATTATTTTGGAACTAGAGGTAAAAGAGATGCTAGTTGTGAACTTAATCCAAGACTCCCTTTGGCTTTAACGCCTGACCTGCAGAGTGTGGGCACGGGCCCAATGATAAATGATGCAGTTAGGAAGAGAGGGTTACTGTCGGAAGATAACCCTGAATAATTTCTTCACCATGCATGAGAATACCATAAAAACAATGTTTGGACGATACAGTCCGAGAGAGTGGCGAAAGAGGGCCAGTTGGCTTGCTCAATCTTCCACTAAGGCACACGGATCGGGTGGCAGCAACCATGACCAATTTCACTCAAAATGATAGGGAGATTACCACTGCCCCATGGGTCACTGTCAACCCTCCAAGAAAAATGGAGGGGAGCAGACAGAGAAATCGATAGCAGTAAAAGACTGAATAGCTTCGTGAAAATAAGTGTAAGATACAGCACTGAGGAATAAAAGTTGTGGTCGGAGATCATATGCTAATGCAAAGACCCTTCCCCTCCTATCAACATCAGCATCACCCCAGTGAATATTGTATCCATTAAAGACTTACAGGATCACAAAAAGGAGATGACAACTGTTCAACAGTATCATTAATGTCTGATTCCTAATAAGTTTCTCTAAGAGACAGAACACATAGTGATGGTGTATGTCCCAAGAAAACATGGGTGGTTATGGCCTCCAAAGATGTATCTTGCTGCAAATAAAGTGTGGGCACGTGTTGGTCAAGTAGCAGTGCCACCCTCCAATGCACTCGGTCCATCACAATTTCCATTTCCGGTACAAGAAAAACTGCCGAAAGGTGACTCTATCGGCAGGTTTCAGAAATATTTACTGCAAGGAAAGACATACAGGTTGATAAGAATCAATCAAAGCCTTACTATTAATCAAATTAGGACGAAAACTATATTAAAGTGGCCATTTTTACTTAAGTGGAGAACCCTTCGGTTTACGACCGCCATTTTCTTTATTATATGTTTGAAATTAAGGGTAATAATTTTTGTGCCTCAGAATAAAAAATACTGTGAACTGTTTTCAAACACTGTACCTTTTATCCTCCACCCACTTTGGGCAAGATGAATAGTAAGAGGGATGCAAATCACCACAGTGAGGATCCAGTTGACACTCGTAGTGTCACGGGCTTTATCACCAAAAAGCACATGCCAAAGAATCAAAACAAGATGCTTTTGTGTCTCCAAAACTGCTGACACTGGAAACATAGAATAGGACTAGGATTGTATGGTCATACCTTACAGTTTAGAAAACCTACCTTGATTGAGAATGTGGCAATGTAAACGTCAAAATTAAGATACTGGTTGGCAAAATTATTCCATTGGAGTTAAGGTGCACAACAGAAACACTTTGGTTGGTGAAACATGCGAGGATCTCCGACTTGGGAATGTTCTTCAAATCCCTCTCAACGATCACACCTTGGAAGGAATTGAGAGTACCATGAAGAGTGACCACAAGAAGTATATCCCCAATAGTCTTCAACCTTAGGAAAAGCTTGCTATGTCTGGGGGAAGATGTTTCCATCAAAATATCTCTAGAATGGAACTTCTTGATGGTCTTGGAGAAATAGAAATCCTCTCTATTTCTTTCTGAATGAAAAAGGGAGAACATCTGCCCTAAAGATTTATCAGATAAAAATGAAGGGTTAGAAATCAAGGTACAGGATCTTTTGACAAATTGCAGATACATAATTAAATAAAGAATGATTCAGCGTCTACTGACCCTACCCATCATGGAGTTCTACTGAGGAGCATAATGCAAGAAAAGGATGCTGCATCAATACAAGGGATTCTTGAGCACTATACCCGAACACCAGCAGACACATAGACCCCAACCAGTGGCAGCACTATACCCACACACCAGCAGACACATAAACCCCAACCAGTGGCAGATCCAAGGTTGTGGGCCCAGAGGCTAATCATTTTTTGTGGGCCATACGTCCCATGTAATGTTTCATAGAACAAAATTACCAATGGGCCCCCATTAAGACCATGCACCCTGGGACTGAGCCCCCCTCTATCCCCTAGCTAAATACGCCACTGTCCCCAACACTCAATAAGAATGCCAAACGCTAGTACTCAGCTGACCATAATCCAAAAAGACAAAGACAAATTACCCTGAGGGAGCCAACCCAGGGCTACCACTTTCGATTTTTCATCCTAGCACATCAGTCACGACACACAAAATATTTTAATATATAGATAGTTCGACTCGATGTGAAAGCAAAGTAGGATATTTATTAAACATGGTACAATCTTTCTTTTGGACACACTACTGTTTCAAAACTTTACTAAATATACCACTATTTACATTTTTTTAAAATTCAAACAAAACATAACATCAAAATCCTGATATTCATTAAGAAATATACTTTCACAAGTATTTTTTCTTATTCAAATTTATTGCTTTCAAAATCAAGTTTTAACTTCAAAATTAAAGATGATGAAATAAGGATAAAAAAAAACTGACAGAAAACTTTGTACATGTGAACGTTTTTCTAAAATATATCAAAATAGAATGAAAACAAGGGGAAATAATAATGAAAATATTACAATACGTAACAAATCAACAAACATACTTTTAACTGCTTGCAACTGAGACAAATAATTTTGTCCTCCTTGTAGTCAAACAAATGCTTTAATCACATTCAAAACAAGATAACTTTAAAATGTATTTAAAACTAGTTACAACAAACAATTAGATTTATAGCCCCAAATATCAACAGTAAAACAGATTCCAACAGACCCATTAGAATTAAGTATTAAATTATAAATATATGTATCAATATATGTAATTTTTAATATAAGTTGTTGGTAGGTAACTATTTTTTATTCATAACCAATTAAAGTTTGGTTTAACAAAATTTAAACATTAACACCCTGGAATGTTTAATTATTTTTTGATAAATATTGTTTTTTTAAGTATATTGTAAAGTCTCGTTACAATTTTGCTAATAAAACATTTGAGGAATACTTATTTGGTGAATTTCTATACTCATGTAACTATTAAATAGTTTCAGAATTATTCTAAACTTAAACAGTGAGAACCTAGAGAAATTCTTAACTGGAAATAAACATAAGTACTCAAGATAATTCTGAAGCCCCCCATAAAAACTACTCTTAATGTAGACAACTTCAAAAAACATTCTCATGATGCATGTTACCACATGAAACACTCAAAACAGTTTTGTTAATATGCAAATTTATATTAAAGTAAAATCAAGAAACTTATTCTTAAAAGCACGTGCATTAAACAAAACATTTGGTTCTAGTTCATTTGTATTTCATAGAATTAAATACGAGACTAGTTTCAAAGTTGAAGTTAACGAACAAATCTGTCACTACTAAACTATTCTTAACATGATCATTTCTAGAGATTCTAAATGGAAATAGGACATCAGTTGTGCTATAAGTGATCAGATATGGAATGAAAACCTAAAGAGAGTTTGGTTTGAAATTTGAGCAAAGCTACACGAGGGTTACCTGTGCAAGCCATCCCTAATTTAGCAGTATAAGACTAGGGGGATGGGAGCTAGTCATCACCACCTATCACCAACTCTTTGGCTACTCTTTTACTAACAAATAGTGGGATTGGCCGTCACAATATAACGACCCCATGGCTCAAAGGATGAGCTCGTTTGGTGTGATGGGGATTCAAACCCGTGACCCTCATATTACGAGTCGAGTATCTTAACTACCTGGCCATGCTGGGCCTCCTAAAGACAGCATTGGAAAATTATGGGACATATGATAGATTCCAGCCACAACAAGGCAGTAAAAGTTACGAAAACCTAGTTTGTTGCAGATCCAAGTCACAAGTATACAGTTTTTTTTGCTATAATAAGTAAAATAAAATAAAAAACATGCAAGAAACTCACTTGAAGTAAAAATGTATTGTCAAGATGGTTGATATGGGTATTAAAACTTTAATTAAAGTAGAGAACAACTTTTCAACCTTTTTAGGTCATCTCCAGGTTAATTAAGAAGTTGTCCTGTACTTTAATTGAAGTTTTAATACCCATACCAGCCGTGTCAAGAATACATCTAAACATGCACCCTTCCCAAACATGGTAGGATTTCAAAAGGAAGCAATTTGGATTCTCTGGCTAACAGAGCTGAAATCATCTTTTCTAGTACACACACAATAATGTATAGTATATTTAAGAGACCCATTAGTTAAGTATTCTGATACATATTATTAGCCTGGCAGTGTGTTAAAAAAAGAAAGAATCCATGATGACTCCTGTCATGCACCACATCCTTTCATCTTTCGACTCACTGAAGGATGCTGTCCACAAGACAAAGCGACTGAGCTTAAAATATTACACGAAAAGATTACAGACAGAAGAGCAGTTGTTACACCACTGTAAGTATGGAACTTAAATACAGACTTCATATCTAGAGGGTCACAAACAAAGCACGAGATAGAATGGTAGTGCCATACAGGGTGTGGCAAAAATACTGCATACCTGTCCATCATATCTCCCAAACTACTATATGTTCATAACTGTTATAACTATCTTATAATGATTCAAGTTTGTAATACATTACATAAATTCTTAACACTGTATTTTATCAGTAAAGTGACTCATATGTGCCTCTATTTGTTTTTGTGCCCTGGATAATGAAATTTAGAAATTAACCTGTTTTATATGTAAAAACGGGCACATTTTCATTTACATGAGGTCTGAATAAAACAACATATGAATCAAGATTTACATGTTTTTATACTAAAGTTATACAAAAATGTTTAGAAGTGAGTAATTTTTCGAGATTTGCGACTGTAATATAACCCACTTTCATGTATCAGATCCCAAATATAGTCTCCCATCATGTTTTTGTTATACGCTCCCAGGTCACAAAAGCAAAGTTTGAAGAGAAAAATAGGTCTTTTCCATTTACTTTAGGCATAAGCAATTGGGAAATAACACTTTCTGTCCAGGAACAAGAAAAAGTAAAAATTTTGTTACGTAGTGTTATAATTGCATTTTCAAAAGTCAACACCACAAAAACAAAATTAATTTACGTACCGGACTAAATTTACAAAATATATCTAAAAGAAATCAAGGGTAGACATGTCTTTCTGCCTATAATGTATGTACACCTTTACAAGACATACATGTTCAAAAACAGAGAATAAATCATAGTCAAGAAGCACTTTTGTTCATAATATTATGATTTCTGGAGTTTGACACATTGAAACTAAAAAGTTACTTGGATGGCACATACAGATCAGTAAATGACACACAGTTTTAATGAAGTAGAGACTACGAAAAACTATATAATTTATTCAGCGCATTCGAAAGTCGACTGTATACATGTCAATCAAACACTGTGTATCTCTTCTTAGCAGAACAACTTGTTATCTATCATGATCTAATGTGATTTAGATACATATATCATCATTAATTTTGAGTACTTTTATTATTCATGTGGTATAAATTTTGGTTGTTGAACATCTTAAAAGGTTCTTCTAAATGCTTGCTTGAAGGAACATCTGTCTGCAGTACACCGTAAGTGCTAACAACCACATTCCAATGAAAACCAATCTTTATAATAGTTAAAGGTCCACTTGTTTCTTATAATGTCCAAAGTTACTATTATGTTTACTGTTATACACACATGTATTTTGTCATTGTCACATGTATAATTTCATAATTCAAAGTACAACGTTTATTAGACTCATTTCTACATTAATAATAATGACAACTCTAAAGGAGATATAAATACACAAATAATTTGTAAGAACTCTCAAATATGTTTATAGTAACTAATAACAGAAAATATTAATGTAGTCCACTTAGACAACTACGAAAAAATAAACAAGTTATATTATTCATGTTCATACAGATCACAAAATTCCATACTTCCACATACACTGCACACTTAACGAGGGATCTTCACGTCACATCTGCAAATAAAAAGATTAAATAGCTCTATGAAGTGACAATTATAATAAAACAACAAATCTAAATAGTGACACACACATCTAAGACTCTATGAAGTGACAATTATAATAAAACAACAAATCTAAATAGTGACACACATCTATGAAACACCAATAAGCAAACAAATTGAAATATAAAAATAATAATAATAAACAAATATATTTCTATTCTGAATTAAAAATCTCAACCAACCCTTTTTTGTTTATGTTTCAGCATGAAATCTCTGACACCAACTTCAGAATCAAACCACAGACCGTATGACAGTAAACTAAATCTTTGAAATGATTTGGAAACACGAGACTACTCCCTCATAAAACACACAAAAAATACTAGAAAACTACTTGTTTCAACACCATGTTCTTCCAATACTTCATAAAGAATACATTGATAAATTTTCAATCACAATGCTGAATCATTAGACCTGCTATACAGAGAGTTGAGTAAGTTACATTAAAACAACTTTATCTATGCAAATTTACAGGTCATGTAAGGCTACGGTCGATACAAAATCCCTTAATAAGTTCATAAAATGGTAGTTAAATCAAATTTTAAATGTAACAACTTGGCCTTTGACCTGTGACACATCATGATAGGGTTAAAACACTGCAAATATAATAATTCAGCAGATGGTCTGCCTCATTACCAAAAGTTTGTAAAAGTATTAACAAAGTATAATTAAGAGTGATTTTATTTTTCATCAAAAGCTTCAGCATAATTAGAGAAACAAAAAATGGTAGATTAAAAATTTCAAAAATAAATGAAAATTTTAAATTATACTTTTCACGCAATTTAACAAATACCAATTTAAATAAAGCACACCTATTTCCACACAGGACTTATGGAACCAATGTGGACGATCCTACACTGACTGGCCCTTCACATTCTTGTCCATGGAATGCAACCGTGTCATTTTGGTCAATTTCTACCAGTTTCTTAGCCAAGATGTTGACAGATGTGAACTTAGCTCGTTGGTAGGCTGTCACAATGTGAAAACCAAGAAATCTAAAGAAGAGAGTACCAGATGTTTAACTATTTATTTCAAACTTTTGTTTACAGGTTTTATGAAATGATTCTAAGTGTCTTGTTTAAAAATTAAATATTTTCATTTCTTCTTTTAAGTAGCTGTATTTTTAGTTGATACTAGAACAATAAGTCATGACGTAAACAGTAAAACAAACAAAAAACAACTAACAAAGTGTTTGTCAGCATTGCTAATTAGGTTACTTCACCGCTATATGATGGGTCTTGTTTAATACTGAAAGAAACTACAAAATGTACACTTTTAAAGAACGTGTACATACATGTATGTATATCTGTGTATCTTAGACTGGTCACTGCAAAAACAGATCCTAAACTAATTTTTTAGGCTATCTTAGAAATTGTCAATGATAATTTTTAAAGCAAAACAATAATCTACATAATTGCAAACGTTAGTACTTACTAAAATCTACAGAGTTTTGCTTTTTAAAGATGCCAAAACCCTGAATTTTAGAATTTATAATTTCATTATTTCATCCTTTAAAATACATTTAAAGAGCCCACACTCTAAGCCTTTATTTACTGCAGACTTAGTGTGAACTTAGTATACAATGAAATTATACAAAACTTTTGTATCTAAATATAATATAAAATGGTCTGTACCAACCACCATGGAATAAATTAATCAATTTTGTCCAACTTTTCTATTTTTTATTTCCTTTTAAATGTTTTAACCACCTTACAACAAATACTTGTGGAAATAAAAGTTGAATATTGAAAGAGTCGTTTTATGACACTATAAAAAACACAAGAAATGGCAAAAAATATTTGCCATTTTTATACAAGAGTTTATATATCTCAATTCTCCCGTTTACATACCCGAATTCTCCTGTTTACATACCTGAATTCTCCTGTTTACATACCTGAATTCTCCTGTTTATATACCTGAATTCTCCTGTTTATATACCTGAATTCTTCTGTTTATATACCTGAATTCTTCTGTTTATATACCTGAATTCTTCTGTTTATATATCTGAATTCTTCTGTTTATATATCTGAATTCTTCTTATATACCTCGAGCGTATGAGATTAGATGAAATTACAGTTTTGAGCAACCACTGTAATTATTTGAGTACAAATAGTATTTAATAAACTTACCTAAAACAGACTAAAACAATGAGTAAGGCTCATTGAGTACAAATAGTATTTAATAAACTTACCTAAAACAGACTAAAACAATGAGTAAGGCTCATTGAGTACAAATAGTATTTAATAAACTTACCTAAAACAGACTAAAACAATGAGTAAGGCTCATTGAGTACAAATAGTATTTAATAAACTTACCTAAAACAGACTAAAACAATGAGTAAGGCTCATTGAGTACAAATAGTATTTAATAAACTTACCTAAAACAGACTAAAACAATGAGTAAGGCTCATTGAGTACAAATAGTATTTAATAAACTTACCTAAAACAGACTAAAACAATGAGTAAGGCTCATTGAGTATAAATAGTATTTAATAAACTTACCTAAAACAGACTAAAACAATGAGTAAGGCTCATTGAGTATAAATAGTATTTAATAAACTTACCTAAAACAGACTAAAACAATGAGTAAGGCTCATTGAGTACAAATAGTATTTAATAAACTTACCTAAAACAGACTAAAACAATGAGTAAGGCTCATTGAGTACAAATAGTATTTAATAAACTTACCTAAAACAGACTAAAACAATGAGTAAGGCTGATTGAGTACAAATAGTATTTAATAAACTTACCTAAAACAGACTAAAACAATGAGTAAGGCTCATTGAGTATAAATAGTATTTAATAAACTTACCTAAAACAGACTAAAACAATGAGTAAGGCTCATTGAGTATAAATAGTATTTAATAAACTTACCTAAAACAGACTAAAACAATGAGTAAGGCTCATTGAGTATAAATAGTATTTAATAAACTTACCTAAAACAGACTAAAACAATGAGTAAGGCTCATTGAGTACAAATAGTATTTAATAAACTTACCTAAAACAGACTAAAACAATGAGTAAGGCTCATTGAGTACAAATAGTATTTAATAAACTTACCTAAAACAGACTAAAACAATGAGTAAGGCTCATTGAGTATAAATAGTATTTAATAAACTTACCTAAAACAGACTAAAACAATGAGTAAGGCTCATTGAGTATAAATAGTATTTAATAAACTTACCTAAAACAGACTAAAACAATGAGTAAGGCTCACTGAGTACAAATAGTATTTAATAAACTTACCTAAAACAGACTAAAACAATGAGTAAGGCTCATTGAGTACAAATAGTATTTAATAAACTTACCTAAAACAGACTAAAACAATGAGTAAGGCTCATTGAGTATAAATAGTATTTAATAAACTTACCTAAAACAGACTAAAACAATGAGTAAGGCTCATTGAGTATAAATAGTATTTAATAAACTTACCTAAAACAGACTAAAACAATGAGTAAGGCTCATTGAGTACAAATAGTATTTAATAAACTTACCTAAAACAGACTAAAACAATGAGTAAGGCTCCTCCAACAGATGCTGTAATGCATGGTACATTATCAAATGTTCTGACAACAATACAAGCCCCTCCCACACAGCCTCCCATCAAAGTACCAATAGTAATTGTCTGCAACCACTGTCTTGAGGTCAATCCTTGTGGTAGCCACACCGTTCCTTGTTCAAGATTGTACTGTAATTAATGCATGAAACCCTTAGTACCTGGTAAAGTTCTATTAATTACAGAATTTAAACAAGTAAGTACACTTGCACATTTCACAAATATACAATATATTCCAAACATGGTTAACCAACAAAAGCATCATCAATTATATCTGTAGATGTCTTTACGTTATTATGAGAGTCTCTGTACAGACATATTCAAAATAATATTTTTTAACTTTGCATCCATAACTTCAAGATAACATTTTCCTAATCTGAAAATTTATTTCCGATTGACACATTCACATACGTATTAGCTCTCTTCCTCATGTGCCTGCTTAAGAGATTTTCATGTCACTAGCCTTGAGGAAGCTCCTATCTAATTTCATGTGTTTTAATGTGATCCGAGTTGGTGGATGATGACTTCACCAAGAAAGAAGAACCTTCCACCAACATGAGGGTGGTGACACAGCTTCCAGTAATTCCTTTTAGGTACTTATACTTGTTGTAACTTCATTCTTTGATGAGGCAAGACAAAAATGTGCACTATAAATGGAAAAGATGGGTGGCAATGTGTGAAGAGGTAAATATTTATATCAGAAATACATTTTCACATTGGGAAAGGGTTAACTTCCAAGATGGTAACTCACTTCCCACACTGGTTAGCTAGAATTCCATGTTAAATTGGTGCAGAGGCCAGTACACAAGTTAACTTAAAGAGTTCCCTTCAAAAAGTGGCTGAAAGGAAGTCCACAAAGTGACACTCCATAGGGCCACACTCATAGAAGATTGTATTTCATCTTAATAAGGGTATACACTTCACCTGGAATATGTAGAGAAGGGGTAAGAATTGAGCCCCATGTGTTGTGCAGATGGATATAATGCAACTATATATATATATATATGTATTGGCCAAGAACTTACTCACAAGTATTCAATAAGCCAGTAGATGTAGTGTGATTGGGGGGACATCAGAATGTAACTGGTGTTCTCACTTCGACTCTACAAGACCCACCACAGCCGTAAAAAAAGGATATTTTAGTTACGCAGTATGGGTTCCTCTGGTGTGTTCTCACCTCAACTCTACTGAAGCAGGGCATATCAGCCATGTATTTTGATCTCACACAGTGTGCACTCATTTCCACTCTGTTAAATACTCTGTCTGAAGGAGGAGGGCACAAATCATTGAATTATGGTTCAGGAGAGAAGCCTGCACTACACTGATAGTTCCAATACCATTTCTTGAAATATTCTGCTAAACCCAGATAGTGAGTATTTTCTGTGGTCCATCACTCAAACAAATAAGAACTAGTAGGTGGAATGGTTTCTCATGTTGTGCTGGATTTTTCTGCAATATTGAATGGTAATGTTTCGATCTAACAACTGAGTAAACCTAAGAATATTGAACTAAAATACATGATTTTGGTTACTAAAGCACAGAAAACATCTGGAGGATGGGATAACTGGAGCATGAAGTAAAGGATTCAAAGTGTCAACTTGGCTGAAAAGTACCAATGGAGAGAAGAAGAAATTCCATCCAAAAGTTTGATGCAACCAGCAAGTGGTTTACAGAGGAAAGTTTGATTACCTAATGTCAATACTCAATCGTCTTGGGGATCACAAAGCAATGAGAGTAAAATCCCAGAAAAGGATTGTATAACCTCTTAATAACATGTTTGTCCAAAAGATCTGATATCACCTTCTTAGAAATATTAAAGATAGGATTAGAGGAAAGACGATATTAAACGTGAAAAGAAAAAAAAAGGGGTGAAAAAGTGAAAAGACAGTTCATCGGTATGGACTTGAATAACCCATCTTTCAGCAGATGACTGTGACCAGAGATCCCCAAACTATGACAAATGGAGTCCACAGAGATTCTTATCAAACAGGATAGTTCCCAGCAAGTCTTGTATCAAACTTGATGGCAGAAAGATGGCAGACAGAGGAGAGAGCCTTGTAGGATCGAATGGAAAGATGAGGAATAGAAGGAACAAGTCAAGGAGCAAGAGAAGGTTGTGAAAAACAAGAAACCTAAAAAGACAGTGAAACCTGTATCAGGCTTCTTCAATCCATGATTCTAAAAGTCAGGAACATCACCAAAGATATTTGGACAAAAAATAGGAGCATGACAAGATCCTGGAGAAAAGAAGTAGGTGAACATACTTGAGAGAAAAGGGTATCCCCATCTATCAAGTTCCAACATCAAAGGAAGCAAATCAGTATGGATAATAACAGAAGACATGGCATGGGCTATAGTATGGAATAGAAGAGTACAAAGTTTCCAGTAAAATGCATCTGGAGTATTATGAAGCAACTCAGACATAAGATGCAGGGAGAAGAGGTAACAAAGAACAGTGATAAGAAAAACACAAAGACAGAAAAACTGAGGACTGGAGAGTGAAACAGACAAATAAGAGATTCCAAAGCCTTGGAATCAAGAAAGGAAAAATAAAAATGACTATAAGCCAAGACATGATAACAAGGTCAGCAAAGAGGACAAGACACAAGATTACAAGAAAGAAGTTTTTTCCAGAAAAAGTCAACCTGAGTATTAATGTCAGGTAAGAGACGAAAGAAACAAAATAATCTTGTGGACTAGGATTGTGAAGCAAATAACATGGAGCATTATAAAACATGGGCAGATGTGAAATAATTTAATATACTTGTAAGAACAAGTCTTAAAATACAGTTAAAGATTAAGAGCTTTCCTAGACCTAAATGGGGTACCCAAACCAAATCTGAGATGAGTGTTGACAAGTGGAGTAGCTACCACTGGATTGGTTGACCAATAACCAATAATCCACTAATTTTTTTTTCCCCCCACCATGACCAAGATGTCAAGAATGCCAAGAAACTTTCTCATTTGAGCTGCATTATTTACAAACCACTGGCACATTCTGCTTTCAGGCTGCTCAGTTTCAAGAACTGTTCAACAACCATCAAATTCACAATATCCTCCATTACAAACAGTTTGTAACTATCAACTGGAATTATTTGCAGTTGTGTAGTAAAAGAAGTATTAAACTAACAAATGTAGCCTGGACAGCCTGCCGTCCATCAACTGATGTTGGTATAGCAGAGTCAATGGTCTGGATCAACAGTATTAGCTATAGACAAATCAACTTGAATGTTTAACTCATCTGTACAAACCTGGCCTCTTTTATCATCACAAGGTTCATAATCACCATATCTTTTCAACTGACTCTGAATCAGATTCTTGTAAAATACAAGCTGTTTCACTCAGATTAAAAGATTTGCACAACTCTGCCATCTTGTAGCCATAACAGTTACCCAAAAAAAATCACTACAGAAACTTTAAGTCACATAACCTCAAACTTTAGTGAAAAGATTTTTCTATCATTCATAAGAGGACAGGACATGCACACAGGACATGAATGTTTATGTCATAAGTGGTTATAGCCTTTCCCATAATTGATGTTTTATTGTATCACTAATGCCTCACTAACAGAAATGATTGATGTCTAAACACATTATTTGAGGTAAATGTGTTAATGCAATTTCATTATATTTAGCAAGCTTTCAGTAAATATTAAAAGTCTTTTGTGGACAAAAATAAACAGAATTTTTAATTAAGTGTTTTCACTAAGACTTAGTTCACATGTACTTAGAGCCAAAGTTTTGACTGCTGCAAGTACAAAGTAATTTAAGTAAAGATAAAAACACTTTTTATTCATCAAAACAACAACAAGTCAAGTTTAATTTGTGTAATTAATAGTAGCAAAGTAAAGCAATGAGTACAAAGCCCAATGGAAAACAAAAACCAAAGTTTTATTGTCTCATGCAACCCTTAGAAAACTGAAGTTGAACACAACATACCTGTGTTGTTCAGTGCCATGGAAAGGAATACAGTTATTAAGGATGCACATATGACAGAGAGAATTACTGTACATGGAGATTGTGTTACCCTCCTATTGGTTAAGAGTTATTGTCACATGACAACATCTTATTGCAGTCTATGCTAAAAACGTGTGAAATTAGATGGGAGATGCAATTGGAAGATAGCTAATATGTGTGAGAAAATGAGTCATCCTCTTAGAACAGGGGTTCCCAAGGGGGTCACGAAGCCTTGGCAGGGGAGTCGCGTAGCCTTGTTAGAAGTAGCTTGGGATAACATTAATTTTATTTCATCAATTACATTTTCATGTCGCGAGTGCCAAAAGGTTGGGAACCCCTGTCTTAGAATGAAGAGATTCCAAAAGATGTACATGAAATACAAGGCAGCTACAGTTGTTTAATGAAATCAAGTTTCACATGAGGAATGAATGTTTATCATTCTAATATCTTGATTTCTTTTACAGAAACAGCTTGTGTTTGTTGTTCATTAAATCTCAGACCCAGAAGTAAATCTTACTATTTAATTGAAGTGACTAATTATTTTCTGTTTGTGAGAACTCACCTGATCATTACAAACTTTACATCTCATGTTGTCCACATTTTCAGAAGACTGTAAAAATGAAACATTAAGTAAATTACGTGTATTTTTTCAAAACACACACAGACATACATGTTTGTTTTATTAACATACTTTTCAGTTAAATATACTTACATATTTTCCTACTATTTTATCCATAATTATTAGAACTCTAAATGATACTATAAAGAGAATAACAATATTGTGATACTAAGATATTACACTAAAATAAAACAATAAATATACACTAAAGAAATTCCAAACCTTTCTAAAGTTCAAGTGTTTCAGTATTGTTCACAATGAGTTAGTTCAAGTGCTTCAGTATTGTTCAGAATGAGAGTTAGTTCAAGTGCTTCAGTATTGTTCAGAATGACTTAGTTCATGTGCTTCAGTACTGTTCAGAATGAGTTAGTTCAAGTGCTTCAGTATTGTTCACAATGAGTTAGTTCAAGTGCTTCAGTACTGTTCAGAATGAGTTAGTTCAAGTGCATCAGTATTGTTCAGAATGAGTTAGTTCAAGTGCTTCAGTATTGTTCAGAATGATTTAGTTCAAGTGCTTCAGTACTGTTCAGAATGAGTTAGTTCAAGTGCTTCAGTATTGTTCACAATGAGTTAGTTCAAGTGCTTCAGTACTGTTCAGAATGAGTTAGTTCAAGTGCTTCAGTATTGTTCAGAATGATTTAGTTCAAGTACTTCAGTATTGTTCACAATGAGTTAGTTCAAGTGCTTCAGTATTGTTCAGAATGAGAGATAGTTCAAGTGCTTCAGTATTGTTCAGAATGAGTTAGTTCAAGTGCTTCAGTATTGTTCAGAATGAGTTAGTTCAAGTGCTTCAGTACTGTTCAGAATGAGTTAGTTCAAGTGCTTCAGTACTGTTCAGAATGAGTTAGTTCAAGTGCTTCAGTACTGTTCAGAATGAGTTAGTTCAAGTGCTTCAGTACTGTTCAGAATGAGTTAGTTCAAGTGCTTCAGTATTGTTCAGAATGAGTTAGTTCAAGTGCTTCAGTATTGTTCAGAATGATTTAGTTCAAGTGCTTCAGTATTGTTCAGAATGATTTAGTTCAAGTGCTTCAGTATTGTTCAGAATGAGTTAGTTCAAGTGCTTCAGTATTGTTCAGAATGAGTTAGTTCAAGTGCTTCAGTATTGTTCAGAATGACTTAGTTCAAGTGCTTCAGTATTGTTCAGAATGACTTAGTTCAAGTGCTTCAGTATTGTTCAGAATGAGTTAGTTCAAGTGCTTCAGTATTGTTCAGAATGAGTTAGTTCAAGTGCTTCAGTATTGTTCAGAATGAGTTAGTTCAAGTGCTTCAGTATTGTTCAGAATGAGTTAGTTCAAGTGCTTCAGTATTGTTCAGAATGAGAGTTAGTTCAAGTGCTTCAGTACTGTTCAGAATGATTTAGTTCAAGGGCTTCAGTACTGTTCAGAATGATTTAGTTCAAGGGCTTCAGTACTGTTCAGAATGATTTAGTTCAAGGGCTTCAGTACTGTTCAGAATGAGAGTTAGTTCAAGAGCTTCAGTATTATTTATAATGAGTTTGGGAAAATCACACACACACTAATGTTTGCAAGATTTATGTAACATTACTTGTGTTATCAATAACCACCTTACACCCTCTGAAAGAAGTAAATTATAAAGTTAATTTTCTTTGGTGTCTCCTTTTCACTGTTTGCAAACCCCTTCGTATTATTAAAATGAAACATTAACCAATACTAACCTCAATCAACCACTTCTTCAAACAATCATGGTGAACAGAAGCAACATCGCCTCTACACTGGCAAGGTTGAATAAGAGGTCCAGCATCCTGTCGTTCACTGTCATAACAAATCCAACATTCAACAGCTTTCTCTGTTCCTACACTTGAATCTATCAAAACAAGGAGAGACTGTTGTAAGTGCTTCAGCTTATTAAATTACCAGTTCCTTACAGTTTTGCTTAACTTATTAATAAATAGTACTGCACTTATGAAATACTAGGTGATAGAATCATTTGACTTCATCCTTTTGAGAACAGTTGAAGTCATTTAATGTTGGTTTCCAAACATCAAACAAAATGATCACCTCAATCAGACTGGTAACAGTAAAGAAAAGAAAGAAACATTTCCAAATGTTTTCATCAGATTTTTCATGATTATAAACCATTTCCAAGCAATACAAGGTAATTTTGTAACTACATATTATTAACCAGTATTATATATACAGATTTTAAGTCCTGTATATTTACATTATCCAAGCAAACTAGAAATATGCAGATTTTTTATGCTAAAAATTACTTAAGAAATATAACGCTATCTATTAGCATCCACGAAAATTTGTAGCCTTAACTCAGAGCAAGGAATACTGAGAATAAAAGATGAATTACATTTTATTTTGTTTGGAAATAATATTCAACATCTTGTCATCGAAAATCAAAATAATGTGCCGATTCCGTAAAATGTGCAATTATTTCTGCTCTGCAGAAGCTTACTTGTCAGACAAAGAAGAAACTAACAATTGAATAACAGCAGGGAATCAGAGAAAAGCCTGTTCAAAACTTTAAGGTGTAAATTGAAGCAAGCCTTTAATATGCCTTATACTTTTCAATACAATACTGTATATGTAAATATATTTCACCTATTAAGTATAAAATAATATAACATGTTTTAAGTTACACTACTGGAATTTTTGTTTCAGACTACTTAACATGTGCTAAAGAAAACATATATTAATTTATATCACAACTACATAAAGTGGACAAAAAGTATGCCATCTTTTATGTTCAGAAAATTGGTAAAAATAAACATCCACAAGCTGTATATTTAAAATACACAAAATGTGTGGTAACAAGCAAAACATACATAAACACATTGTTTTAAAAGAAAAAACAGAAGACAGAAAAAAACAAATATTCATGTATTATAATACTGTGTAAAAACTAGGATTTTATTATATTTAAATATAATCAGGTAAACCACAATCATTTTGTAGTTTTATATATTCAATACAGTCCAGTTGAGCAAGTAGTTTTTGAAAACCAGGTACAAGGCAAAAGAAATTTCCTGCCTACTTAATATTTGGATTTAACCTCAAAAATAGTGGTGTGGGAGATGCATCAGGAGAAAATTAATTAGGGTATTTTCCCTCAAGAAACATTTCCCTAAGTATCACACCCACTTTGGAGAAATTCTGAGAAAGGCTAATGTTCAATGATCCTATAATGTCTCCTCAATACCCTTTGAAAATGCACGCACGTCAATTTGAAGCTTTTATGAAAACAAAAACAGCTGAGCTCACAAGTATAATAATAGTGTGGTCTAACAAACCAATAAAAACTTGTTTAATACATGGAACAGTTAAAGTCAGTTAGATACATATTATAGGAATTTTTAAAGTTGCAGAAAGAACCTGTGATGAACAGAAAAGGCTATGAAGAATTACATTCTTAGAAATAAATTGTAACTTTATTCTAAGTACAGACCTAGCAGCCAGAAATTTAAAGTTTTCACCTATAGATGGATTTTAGAGCACATCACGTTGCCTTCGATGATCAACATTTAAATATAACAAACCTGTTTTCTCACTGTCTTCCCTCAGTGGAAAGATGTGTGTATAACTCATGACTTTTGAAACCTCAGTTTCTGACTCCAGTTTCTTTAAAATGTTCTGAGGGTTTAGAATCCATAACTCTTCTGGCCTGAAAACAAATACAAGGTTTGATGAGTATATATATAAGAGCAATGATGCATTAGATATGATATCCTTAGATCGGTTAACCAGTTTAAATGTTAGCATACAATTAATTTCATTGGAGGATCACAGGTTTCACAAATGAACTCAAAATTAGTTAATTTTATCTATGGGAACAATTATATATTTCTCTTGCAACTGTGGATCTTGTTTGCCCAAACAAAAGATTAAAAATGTCTCAATATAAGATGCAAGTCTAGGTAACTACAAGGTCATGGGTCAACAAGGAAACCCAAAAACGTAAACTGTAAAGACAAATTTGCCATTCATTTTAATTGTTAACCAAATCTGGATATCATGGCTTGCACTTGTATAGATAGATAGATATACACACAGTGTGTGCATTGGTTTAGAAACCATACTCAGAGGGGGAGTAACAAGTAAGAACCAACTACTTCCATTCTGTACATACAGAGTGTATTCTTTTTCCACTATTTAGGGTCGCTGTTAATGTCCAAACATTCAATTAATAAAACTAAGCATTTTTCAATTTAAATTGAGAGCACATCACAAAAATCAACTATTTCTGTCACAATAATTTGTAAAATTTGTAACATTTCATTTGTCTCTTATGTAAATGCCCGACTCTGAGAATGTTAAGGATTAGATACCTAGCATGTGAATTAAGCACGGTTGTAATCCATCTTCTGGTTATCTAACCACCATTCAGATAAGGCATTAATAACAGTAGCAACGACTACTCCAATTGCTGAAGACCTCTTATGGAAACTATTGTAACAGTAATTGAAAATTTTACTTATACATGTAAATGTTAACTGATTGGATTGTAAGTTTCTATACAAGGTATAATGCTTTATATAAAATTATTAGTAGCTGAAAGTTGTTGACATCATATATAATGCTATGTTACAATAAAATGCCTAAGAGAATAATTATTTGAATTTAAAATTCATTAATAAACACATAGAGATAAAAATATGGATATTGTAGTGATCCCTCATAGGCCTAGCACAATACCACTGTAATCATAAGTCGAAACTCCAGAGGCTAATAAGTAATAAGATGACCTAAGAAGGTTAAAATGTTGTTCTGTACTTTATTTTAATTAAAGTTTGAATACCCATACCACCCGTCTTGAGAAAACTAAGAAGGTTGAAATGTTGTTCTGTACTTTATTTTAATTAAAGTTTGAATACCCATACCACCCGTCTTGAGAAAACTGAGAAGGTTGAAATGTTGTTCTGTACTTTATTTTAATTAAAGTTTGAATACCCATACCACCCGTCTTGAGAAAACTGAGAAGGTTAAAATGTTGTTCTGTACTTTATTTTAATTAAAGTTTGAATACCCATACCACCCGTCTTGAGAAAACTGAGAAGGTTGAAATGTTGTTCTGTACTTTATTTTAATTAAAGTTTGAATACCCATACCACCCGTCTTGAGAAAACTGAGAAGGTTGAAATGTTGTTCTGTACTTTATTTTAATTAAAAGTTTGAATACCCATACCACCGGCCTTGAGAAAACTGAGAAGGTTGAAATGTTGTTCTGTACTTTATTTTAATTAAAGTTTGAATACCCATACCACCCGTCTTGAGAAAACTAAGAAGGTTGAAATGTTGTTCTGTACTTTATTTTAATTAAAGTTTGAATACCCATACCACCCGTCTTGAGAAAACTGAGAAGGTTGAAATGTTGTTCTGTACTTTATTTTAATTAAAGTTTGAATACCCATACCACCCGTCTTGAGAAAACTGAGAAGGTTAAAATGTTGTTCTGTACTTTATTTTAATTAAAGTTTGAATACCCATACCACCCGTCTTGAGAAAACTGAGAAGGTTGAAATGTTGTTCTGTACTTTATTTTAATTAAAGTTTGAATACCCATACCACCCGTCTTGAGAAAACTGAGAAGGTTGAAATGTTGTTCTGTACTTTATTTTAATTAAAGTTTGAATACCCATACCACCCGTCTTGAGAAAACTAAGAAGGTTGAAATGTTGTTCTGTACTTTATTTTAATTAAAGTTTGAATACCCATACCACCCGCCTTGAGAAAACTGAGAAGGTTGAAATGTTGTTCTGTACTTTATTTTAATTAAAGTTTGAATACCCATACCACCCGTCTTGAGAAAACTGAGAAGGTTAAAATGTTGTTCTGTACTTTATTTTAATTAAAGTTTGAATACCCATACCACCCGTCTTGAGAAAACTAAGAAGGTTGAAATGTTGTTCTGTACTTTATTTTAATTAAAGTTTGAATACCCATACCACCCGTCTTGAGAAAACTAAGAAGGTTAAAATGTTGTTCTGTACTTTATTTTAATTAAAGTTTGAATACCCATACCACCTCTGCCTTGAGAAAACTGAGAAGGTTGAAATGTTGTTCTGTACTTTTTATTTTAATTAAAGTTTGAATACCCATACCAATCCTGCCTTGAGAAAACTGAGAAGGTTGAAATGTTGTTCTGTACTTTATTTTAATTAAAGTTTGAATACCCATACCACCTGCCTTGAGAAAACTAAGAAGGTTGAAATGTTGTTCTGTACTTTATTTTAATTAAAGTTTGAATACCCATACCACCCGTCTTGAGAAAACTGAGAAGGTTGAAATGTTGTTCTGTACTTTATTTTAATTAAAGTTTGAATACCCATACCACCCGTCTTGAGAAAACTGAGAAGGTTAAAATGTTGTTCTGTACTTTATTTTAATTAAAGTTTGAATACCCATACCACCCGTCTTGAGAAAACTAAGAAGGTTGAAATGTTGTTCTGTACTTTATTTTAATTAAAGTTTGAATACCCATACCACCCGTCTTGAGAAAACTAAGAAGGTTGAAATGTTGTTCTGTACTTTATTTTAATTAAAGTTTGAATACCCATACCACCCGTCTTGAGAAAACTAAGAAGGTTAAAATGTTGTTCTGTACTTTATTTTAATTAAAGTTTGAATACCCATACCAGCCGCCTTGAGAAAACTTTTTTTTTAATTCAATTGTGTTTCTCGTTGTCCTGAATTATATTACTATGTTCAGCACAAGTTTATAAGCCTCTCTTTCAGATAATTTCATTCTCCAAAATAAGACTTCCAAAAAGTAAGTGATAAATTTATTATAACTGTAATGTACAGTAGCCTTTCGTTCTTTAACATAGTCTTCTGTCAAATATCTCAAGCTTGGGATGTCCAGTCCTAACTGGATAATTACCTTTAATAAGAAATATTAGTATAAAGTTATTGTTCACAAAATAACTTTAGTTCTTACACTTTTCTTCTATACTATAAAAAAAATCAAATTTTTGAGGAATCTTTATTCATGCAAGTTTATGAACCAATCTTATGAGTTCTTGATGCCAATATTTCACATCCTTGAACAAGTAAATATATTCTTTTTTTATAACTCACATTTTATTAAAAAAGAAATGAAGTACCCCTGTAATTACATGAAGTACATCTCTAATTGTTTTAGTAACAAATATAAGTATACATGAAGATACAGACACACAAGTTAAGCATGATGCAATACAACAATATCATGAAACAGTTGATAAGGTCCTTGACCGTAGTGGCTGTGAAAAGAAACACCTTTAAGACACAAATGGTGTAGGGTAAAACTGTTGAGTACAGTCATTTAAAGTTCATATATTATTGACAGGTAATTCCTGTGCTCAGGATTTTTAATCCTTTCCATATAGGTCAAGGGTCAGGCAACATAATTTGTTCACTCACGTTCAAAATGTTATGGAATTACTATTTTATGGATTTATGTCACTATGCTTGGTATCAAACTTCAAATTTTAGTGTTATACATTAGTTAATTTCTTAATTTAAAAGTAAAGATTTAAGAACAACACCTAAACATCTATCTTCGTGTCTCACATGGTATGCTGAATGCATCACTGGTACAAATTAGATGTTTGTGATGTCAAAATACAAAGTATTTCTCACGTGCAGTGGCTCCACTCATCTCGTTAGATTACTCACGTACAGTGGCTCCACCCATCTCGTTAGATTTCTCACGTACAGTGGCTCCACTCATCTCGTTAGATTTCTCCCGTACAGTGGCTCCACTCATCTCGTTAGATTTCTCCCGTACAGTGGCTCCACTCATCTCGTTAGATTTCTCCCCGCATACAGTGGCTCCACTCATCTCCTTAGATTTCTCCCGTACAGTGGCTCCACTCATCTCGTTAGATTTCTCCCGTACAGTGGCTCCACTCATCTCGTTAGATTTCTCCCGTACAGTGGCTCCACTCATCTCGTTAGATTTCTCCCGTACAGTGGCTCCACTCATCTCGTTAGATTTCTCCCGTACAGTGGCTCCACTCATCTCCTTAGATTTCTCCTGCACAGTGGCTCCACTCATCTCGTTAGATTTCTCCCTGCACAGTGGCTCCACTCATCTCCTTAGATTTCTCCTCGTGCAGTGGCTCCACTCATCTCATTAGATTTCTCCCGCACAGTGGCTCCACTCATCTCCTTAGATTTCTCCCACAGTGGCTCCACTCATCTCCTTAGATTTCTCCCATACAGTGGCTCCACTCATCTCCTTAGATTTTCCTGCACAGTGGCTCCACTCATCTCCTTAGATTTCTCCCAGCACAGTGGCTCCACTCATCTCCTAGATTTCTCCTGTACAGTGGCTCCACTCATCTCCTTAGATTTCTCCCTGTACAGTGGCTCCACTCATCTCCTTAGATTTCTCCCGCACAGTGGCTCCACTCATCTCCTTAGATTTCTCCCGTGCACAGTGGCTCCACTCATCTCCTTAGATTTCTCCCTGTACAGTGGCTCCACTCATCTCCTTAGATTTCTCCCATGCAGTGGCTCCACTCATCTCCTTAGATTTCTCCCTGTACAGTGGCTCCACTCATCTCCTTAGATTTCTCCCCTGCAGTGGCTCCACTCATCTCCTTAGATTTCTCCTGCACAGTGGCTCCACTCATCTCCTTAGATTTCTCCCGTACAGTGGCTCCACTCATCTCCTTAGATTTCTCCCGTACAGTGGCTCCACTCATCTCCTTAGATTTCTCCCGTACAGTGGCTCCACTCATCTCCTTAGATTTCTCCCATACAGTGGCTCCACTCATCTCCTTAGATTTCTCCCTGCACAGTGGCTCCACTCATCTCCTTAGATTTCTCCCATACAGTGGCTCCACTCATCTCCTTAGATTTCTCCCATACAGTGGCTCCACTCATCTCCTTAGATTTCTCCCATACAGTGGCTCCACTCATCTCCTTAGATTTCTCCCGTACAGTGGCTCCACTCATCTCGTTTCATTTCTCACATACAGTGGCTCCACTCATCTCGTTAGATTTCTCCCGTTCAGTGGCTCCACTCATCTCGTTAGATTTCTCCCGTACAGTGGCTAAACTCATCTCGTTAGATTTCTCCCGTACAGTGGCTAAACTCATCTCGTTAGATTTCTCCCGTACAGTGGCTAAACTCATCTCGTTAGATTTCTCCCGTACAGTGGCTAAACTCATCTCGTTAGATTTCTCACATACAGTGGCTCCACTCATCTCGTTTCATTTCTCCCGTACAGTGGCTCCACTCATCTCGTTAGATTTCTCACGTACAGTGGTTCCCCTCATCTCGTTTCATTTCTCACGTACAGTGGTTCCCCTCATCTCATTAGATTTCTCCCGTACAGTGGCTCCACTCATCTCGTTAGATTTCTCCCGTACAGTGGCTAAACTCATCTCGTTAGATTTCTCACATACAGTGGCTCCACTCATCTCGTTAGATTTCTCACATACAGTGGCTCCACTCATCTCGTTTCATTTCTCCCGTACAGTGGCTCCACTCATCTCGTTTCATTTCTCCCGTACAGTGGCTCCACTCATCTCGTTAGATTTCTCACGTACAGTGGTTCCCCTCATCTCGTTTCATTTCTCACGTACAGTGGTTCCCCTCATCTCATTAGATTTCTCCCGTACAGTGGCTCCACTCATCTCATTAGATTTCTCCCGTACAGTGGCTCCACTCATCTCGTTAGATTTCTCACATACAGTGGCTAAACTCATCTCGTTAGATTTCTCACATACAGTGGCTAAACTCATCTCGTTAGATTTCTCACATACAGTGGCTAAACTCATCTCGTTAGATTTCTCACATACAGTGGCTCCACTCATCTCGTTTCATTTCTCCCGTACAGTGGCTAAACTCATCTCGTTATATTTCTCCCGTACAGTGGCTCCACTCATCTCATTAGATTTCTCCCGTACAGTGGCTAAACTCATCTCGTTAGATTTCTCACGTACAGTGGCTAAACTCATCTCTTGTCTCATTTCTCACGTACAGTGGCTAAACTCATCTCGTTTCATTCTTCACGCACAGTGGTCTCCACTCATCTCGTTTCATCATTCTCACGTACAGTGGTCCACTCATCTCGTTTCATTTCTCACGTACAGTGGCTCCACTCATCTCTGTTTCATTTCTCACGTACAGTGGCTTCCACCTATCTCGTTTCATTTCTCTCACGTACAGTGGTTCCACTCATCTCTTGTTTCATTTCTCACGCACAGTATAACACTCATCTGTTTCATTTCTCGTACAGTGGCTCCACTCATCTCAGTTTTTCATTTCTTCACGTACAGTGGCTCCACTCATCTCGTTTCATTTCTCACGTACAGTGGCTCCACACTCATCTTGTTTCATTTCTCACTGCATTAGTGGCTCCACTCATCTCGTTTCATTTGGTCATTACACCTGGCTAACTCATCTGTTTCATTTCACGCACAGTGGCTCCACTCATCTCTGTTTCATTTCTCACGCACAGTGGTTCCACTCCATCTTGTTTCATTTCTCACGTATCTAGTGGCTCCCACTCATCTGTTTCTTCATTTCTCACGTGCAGTGGCTTCACTCATCTTGTTTCATTTCTCACGTACAGTGGCTCCACCTCATCTGTTTCATTTCACTGCACAGGTGGCTCCCACTCATCTTGTTTCCCCATTTCTCACGTACAGTGGTTCCTCATCTCTGTTTCATTTCTCACGTACAGTGGTTCCTCTATCTTGTTTCATTTCTCACGTACAGGTGGTTCCCCTCATCTCGTTTTCATTTCTCACATACAGTGGTTCCCCTCATCTCGTTTCATTTCTCATACAGTGGTTCCCTCATCTCATTAGATTTCTCCCATACAGTGGTTCCACTCATCTCATTAGATTTCTCCTGCAGTGGCTCCACTCATCTCTGTTAGATTTCTCCCGTACAGGTGGTTAAACTCATCTCTGTTTCATTTCTCCCGTACAGTGGCTCCACTCATCTCGTTCTCATTTCTCCCTGTACAGTGGTTCCACTCATCTCATTAGATTTCTCCCGTACAGTGGTTAAACCCATCTCGTTATATTTCTCCCATACAGTGGCTCCACTCATCCTGTTTCATTTTCTCCTTGTACAGTGGCTAAACTCATCTCGTTAGATTTCTCACGTACAGTGGCTCCACTCATCTCGTTTCATTTCTCACGTACAGTGGCTCCACTCATCTCGTTTCATTTCTCACGTACAGTGGCTCCACTCATCTCGTTTCATTTCTCACGTACAGTGGCTCCACTCATCTCGTTTCATTTCTCATGTACAGTGGCTCCACTCATCTCATTAGATTTCTCCTGTACAGTGGCTCCACTCATCTGTTAGATTTCTCCATTGCAGTGGCTAAACTCATCTCACCCATTTCTCCTGTACAGTGGTCCACTCATCTGTTTCATATTCTCCTGTACAGTGGCTCCCACTCATCTCATTAGATTTCTCCTGTACAGTGGTGTAAACTCATCTCGTTATATTTCTTCCAGTATAGTGGTGAAACCACTCATCTCGTTTCATTTCTCACGTACAGTGGCTCCCCTCATCTCGTTTCATTTCTCACGTACAGTGGTTCCCCTCATCTCATTAGATTTCTCCCGTACAGTGGCTCCACTCATCTCATTAGATTTCTCCCGTACAGTGGCTCCACTCATCTCGTTAGATTTCTCCCGTACAGTGGCTAAACTCATCTCGTTTCATTTCTCCCGTACAGTGGCTCCACTCATCTCGTTTCATTTCTCCCGTACAGTGGCTCCACTCATCTCATTAGATTTCTCCCGTACAGTGGCTAAACTCATCTCGTTATATTTCTCTCGTACAGTGGCTCCACTCATCTCGTTTCATTTCTCCCGTACAGTGGCTAAACTCATCTCGTTAGATTTCTCACGTACAGTGGCTCCACTCATCTCGTTTCATTTCTCACGTACAGTGGCTCCACTCATCTCGTTTCATTTCTCACGTACAGTGGCTCCACTCATCTCGTTTCATTTCTCACGTACAGTGGCTCCACTCATCTCGTTTCATTTCTCATGTACAGTGGTTCCCCTCATCTCGTTTCATTTCTTAGAAATGCTCCTTTATGTACATTTAATTGTTTATAACGTGAACAACCACAATGAAAGTTCAAAATGTCCCTATTGTTGCTTTCTCGGCCATTTTTCAAGTATTAATTATAACATCATCTTGTTCTTTTAATAAAAAACTTCAAGGTGGTAATAGTCGAGTCTTTGTCTGCTCAAAATATATATTTTGATCCAAATACAAATTAGTTACTAAAACTAATAAATCATACTGGAATTTCTATGGCATTCATATAGTTATTTATTATTTTTTTTATTTTAGATGAATACATAAAATATAAAAACATTATTACATTTCACATCTTGCACATGCAAAATCTCTTAAGGCTTAGTAAGTTACAACAAGCAGCAACCAAGTATAAAGTTTGTAACTGGAAGAGATAATTGTTTGCTTTATTTCTTTATTTACAGTTTTGTGTTTTATGGAAAATAAGTTTAAAAATGTATTTTTTATAATAATAATTTATATACATTTATTACATCTGAAATGTGACACTAAAACACAGACAAGACAGATCACTTAGTAAATGTCAGTTTGTATTATTGAATGCAGTAACATGAGTGTATATGCACTGTGTCAGTGTAAATTCTGTAATATTACCCATGCACAGCTGAAAGGTAAATATAATAAAAATAACAAATATACATGTTTAATTATTCAAGCTATTTAGTCTAGACACGTTTTCGTGTTATCATCTGTAGTCATTCTAGAATAAAAAAAGGCATAATCTTTATTTATTTCCTAATTTTTCTGTGGTGGTTACAAGACTGGTCAAATAGACCAAACCTGTACAGAACTTCATTAATGAAAATAACAGATAATATATGGTTTTTTTCCTTAAATATTTGATAACTATATGGATTTAAATATTTTGCATGTGAATGTTGGAAATTAGTTAAGATTCAAGAAGTAATGATAACACCATTTACACCAGAATTGAGATTTTTTAACTAGTGTAAAACATAGAAAAAAAACAAATAGACCTTTCAATACCCCTATGACCTTTTTTCAATACCTTATGATGTGTTCTACCTACAAAAGGTTTTGGCACAATATACCAAAACATTTTGTTGTAAGTTTGCAAGAGAGTTATAAATAAGGTTTACAAAAGGAGAATTGTGAGTCTAAATATGCATGTCTTATTTCTACACACAATTCTTATATGTGTACAGCCTTGACAGTCAATAGTAAAGGTTTTATAGTGTTGTTTGAAATTAATCTTTATTGTTTAACTATCTTTGCATCAGAATTTTTTATTGTGCATGCCATGAGGTTTTTAGTAACTTGATTCAAATTATTGGTTATTAATTACAGTATTGTTGTAGTAATTACTATAACATAATATTGTAATTAATAACCAATATTTTAACAGTACACAAGTTTTAATTTTATAATATTAAAAACATCCTAATTTGCTCCTAGTGTGAGAAATGACATCTGTTCTCTAAGCATCCCCCCCTATTCTGTGATTTAATCACCACCCCTCCAATAAGTACAAACTTTAACATAAATTACTTACTATCAAATCTTCATCACTCAGACAAAGCATAATTTTCATAGCCTTCAACCTTGTTTGGTTATATAGTTATCAAATAGAGAAACAGACCCCTCTTGCCGCCTTCAACCTTGTTTGGTTATTTAGTTATCAAATAGAGAAACAGACCCTTTCATAGCCTTCAACCTTGTTTGGTTATTTAGTTATCAAATAGAGAAACAGACCCCTCTTGCCGCCTTCAACCTTGTTTGGTTATTTAGTTATCAAATAGAGAAACAGACCCCTCTTGCCACAGCCACCTGTCACATCCTCTCTTTCAGGATTTGTCAACAGTTATCTCATGTTTTAATTATATATAACCAACAGAAAGCCAAGTTGCTTACCTATCAAATAGAGAAACAGACCCCTCTTGCCACAGCCACCTGTCACATCCTCTCTTTCAGGATTTGTCAACAGTTATCTCATGTTTTAATTATATATAACCAACAGAAAGCCAAGCTGTTTACCTATCAAATAGAGAAACAGACCCCTCTTGCCACAGCCACCTGTCACATCCTCTCTTTCAGGATTTGTCAACAGTTATCTCATGTTTTAATTCTATATTATATATAACCAACAGAGCCAAGCTGTTTACCTATCAAATAGAGAAACAGACCCTCTTGCCACAGCCACCTGTCACATCCTCTCTTTCAGGATTTGTCAACAGTTATCTCATGTTTTAATTCTATATTATATATAACCAACAGAAAGCCAAGCTGTTTACCTATCAAATAGAGAAACAGACCCCTCTTGCCACAGCCACCTGTCACATCCTCTCTTTCAGGATTTGTCAACAGTTATCTCATGTTTTAATTATATATAACCAACAGAAAGCCAAGCTGTTTACCTATCAAATAGAGAAACAGACCCTCTTGCCACAGCCACCTGTCACATCCTCTCTTCTTCAGGATTTGTCAACAGTTATCTCATGTTTTAATTATATATAACCAACAGAAAGCCGCTGTTTACCTATCAAATAGAGAAACAGACCCTCTTGCCACAGCCACCTGTCACATCCTCTCTTTCAGGATTTGTCAACAGTTATCTCATGTTTTAATTCTATATTATATATAACCAACAGAGCCAAGCTGTTTATCTATCAAATAGAGAAACAGACCCTCTTGCCACAGCCACCTGTCACATCCTCTCTTTCAGGATTTGTCAACAGTTATCTCTCATGTTTTAATTATATATAACCAACAGAGCCAAGCTGTTTATCTATCAAATAGAGAAACAGACCCTCTTGCCACAGCCACCTGTCACATCCTCTCTTTCAGGATTTGTCAACAGTTATCTCATGTTTTAATTCTATATTATATATAACCAACAGAGCCAAGCTGTTTACCTATCAAATAGAGAAACAGACCCTCTTGCCACAGCCACCTGTCACATCCTCTCTTTCAGGATTTGTCAACAGTTATCTCATGTTTTAATTCTATATTATATATAACCAACAGAAAGAAGCTGTTTACCTATCAAATAGAGAAACAGACCCTCTTGCCACAGCCACCTGTCACATCCTCTCTTTCAGGATTTGTCAACAGTTATCTCATGTTTTATATTATATATAACCAACAGAAAGCCAAGCTGTTTACCTATCAAATAGAGAAACAGACTCTTCTTTGCCACAGCCACCTGTCACATCCTCTCTTTCAGGATTTGTCAACAGTTATCTCATGTTTTAATTCTATATTATATATAACCAACAGAAAGCCAAGCTGTTTACCTATCAAATGCTGTATTCTATTACACGCATTAATTGAACAAAGAAATTCCTGTTTTGTACAAGCTTTGTTCCCATGGAAAATATATCAATTAGCTTGGGATAATTTGTAACAGCTCTTGTTTGCAATAGTTAGAGAGGCAGAAAAATTGAGACAGTTATGGAACCTTGTCTGCTTTTCCATATTATTGTTCTATATTATTTCAAGCATTATGTAATTCAAGAAAATTATTCAGTTCACTAGTACCATTTATATAGAAAAGGTAAAGTTAAATGTCACTGACATTCAACAGAAAAAAAGATAATTTCTTATTTTTCTTATTCTTTATTTATTTATTATTATAAAAAATAACTAATATGTAAAACAGGAATCTTTGGGTGAGGTATGATTAGATTAGGTAAAATAAATAATAATATAATAAAATGTTTCACAAGTTACAGAAGCAGTTTAACTCATGGGTGAAGTAATTGATAGAATAATGTGAGCACCACTTTCCTCAAGTGATCTACAACTTATGATGGATCAACTGGTAGTTATACAGAGTTCAAAGGGCAATAAAATATTAAATTTTAAGCATAAATAGATGCATAAAGTTACAAGCTTAATGTTACTTAGAATACACAGATGTAGTTACGTTTAAAATCAATCTAGAAAGAAAAAGAATAATTTGAATGTAATGTTTTGTTTATTATGAGGTTTGTCACAACCGACTAACTTTGTACAGAATTATGGTAGAGAAAATAACAAATAAAATATTAAAGTTACAATGAAAACAAATGTTTCAAACATATATATGGTTTAGTGATTACACAAATTAACTTAGAGACTTTCACGACAAAGAATATTTTAGCCACAACCTATTTTGTACTCGACTGGTAATGAAACAGGCTCGATGCGGCTCAAACAAATCTTTAATTAAAATAATACTTCATAAAAATTTGATTTTTTTTTGTGCACAAAAGCTTTGTAATGTTTTGCAAAAATCTAAAAAAAACTTGTGAAGATACACATACCACATTAAAAGTGTTAACTAAACAAGTGCAATGTGTATATTGACTCAGTATTTTATACTGAACCAACTGTAAAAGGGTAAAGGTTCTTCACATCTGAATGTTCTATTACAGTTTTGTACAATTCTTTGCAATACCAATTATGAACCACTTCGTGATTCAGGATTTTCCATTTATGGCAAAAATTACTAAGGCTCTCTGCCACTGCTTCCAATTTGGAACTACTGACCAGATGGAAGACAGCACCTTACCCTATACCATCCATTATAAGGAATTGACTATCATTCATGTATTGCATTGAAATCTTAAGAGTGTAGTTTGTAATAACGCAATTTTCTTTTTCATCAGATCCAAAACTCAGAGCTCTACCACATGATCAAGCCCCATTCAAAACTGTTCCAAACAGAATGTGTGTGTGTGCATGTGTTATAATTACACTTGTAAACCACCAGTGAAACTAGAACATACAGAGAGTCAAAGAGTGATGTACCTTATTAGATACTTGGTTTCTGATTCTTATCTAAGTGATTGTTCTCCATCTCTAGTAGAAGCTCTTGCATAAGTTAGTAAAATGGTAATTGGTGTTGCAGAAATCAATCTTGCACCAATTAAGTTGCCAGAAATATGGACTTTCATAAGCAGTAATCACATACAAGGTTTGAAATGTGTACCATTACCACTGGGACAAATGTGTTCATCACGAACCAGGAGGGGAAATGAACAACTAAAACTTAGACTTAAAAGAACAACCACGACACAACTTGATGGGATTTTATCAACTGGTAATTCCCATGTTCATCTTCATAGCCAGGTAACCACCTGAAGCCACATTAACTTATGCTATACTGCACTGGCCATTGCATAATAAGAAAACCACAGTATGGGTTGAATTCACAGCTGCATTTGTAATTGACTGTTATTTTTTAAGATGAAACCAGTAATTGGTTTCAGATGGTAATATCTACTGGTCCACATTGGAATACCAAGATCAACCAAGAACAACAATTCTTCTTTCACTTGGTCCACATGCTTTCTATGATTTGACTAATGCTTTTGTGGTTCTGTGGTTTCTCTGAAGTTTCTAGTTTACTGTGTTACTTCCATTAACATTATGGTTCTGAAAGATGGAAGTTACAACTTCTGTAATCATTAGATATCAGATATTGCAATACAGATGTGTATCAAGAATGGATACAGCTTATAGAGAGCACTGATTACTGCAATTAAAATCGCATATAATCATCTTGCTATGAATATTTCTACAAATAGACCCCTAGTAATAATCATCATCTTGCTATGAATATTTCTACAAATAGACCCTAGTAATAATCATCTTGCTATGAATATTCTCTACAAATAGACCCTAGTAATAATCATTTT
>NC_134826.1:144820838-144929626 GCF_004210375.1 Tachypleus tridentatus
TGTTTCACCAACCAAATTGTTTCTGTTGTGCACCTTAACTCCAATGGAATAATTTTGCCAACCAGTATCTTAATTTTGACGTTTACATTGCCACATTCTCGATCAAAGCAGGTTTTCTAAACTGTAAGGTATGGCCATACAATCCTAGTCCTATTCTATGCTTCCAGTGTCAGCAGTTTTGGAGACACAAAAGCATTTTGTTTTGATTCTTTGGCATGTGCTTTTTGGTGATAAAGCCCGTGACACTACGAGTGTCAACTGGATCCTCACTGTGGTGATTTGCATCCCTCTTACTATTCATCTTGCCCAAAGTGGGCGGAGGATAAAAGGTACAGTGTTTGAAAACAGTTCACAATATTTTTTATTCCGAGGCACAAAAATTATTACCCTTAATTTCAAACATATAATAAAGAAAATGGCGGTCGTAAACCGAAGGGTTCTCCACTTAAGTAAAAATGGCCACTTTAATATAGTTTTCGTCCTAATTTGATTAATAGTAAGGCTTTGATTGATTCTTATCAACCTGTATGTCTTTCCTTGCAGTAAATATTTCTGAAACCTGCCGATAGAGTCACCTTTCGGCAGTTTTTCTTGTACCGGAAATGGAAATTGTGATGGACGGAGTGCATTGGAGGGTGGCTCTGCTACTTGACCAACATGTGCCCACACTTTATTTGCAGCAAGATACATTTTTGGAGGCCATAACCACCCATGTTTTCGTGGGACATACACCATCACTATGTGTTCTGTCTCTTAGAGAAACTTATTAGGAATCAGATATTAATGATACTGTTGAACAGTTGTCATCTCCTTTTTGTAATCCTGTAAGTCTTTAATGGATACAATATTCACTGGGGTGATGCTGATGTTGATAGGAGGGAGGGGTCTTTGCATTAACATATGATCTCTGACCACAACTTTATTCCTCAGTGCTGTATCTTACACTTATTTCCACAAAGCTATTCAGTCTTTTACTGCTATCGATTTCTCTGTCTGCTCCCCTCCATTTTTCTTGGAGGGTTGACAGTGACCCATGGGGCAATGGTAATGTCCCTATCATTTTGAGTGAAATTAGTCATGGTTGATGCCACCCGATCCGTGTGCCTTAGTGGAAGATTGAGCAAGCCAACTGGCCCTCTTTCGCCACTCTCTCGGACTGTATCGTCCAAACATTGTTTTTATGGTATTCTCATGCATGGTGAAGAAATTATTCAGGGTTATCTTCCGACAGTTACCCTCTCTTCCTAACTGCATCATTTATCATTGGACCCGTGCCCACACTCTGCAGGTCAGGCGTTAAAGCCAAAGGGAGTCTTGGATTAAGTTCACAACTAGCATCTCTTTTACCTCTAGTTCCAAAATAATTTAGGACAAAATTCAGAAGGTTATTGGAAGGTACACCAATCTGAGTGACAACCAGTTCATATTTTTACCTGTTGAACCAAGATCTAGTTAATTCTGTTGCATATTTGTACCTAATATATATGCATACTAGTCTTATTGAAGTACATGTATACAAGAATATCTTTAGTTGTTTTTTTTACCTAAACGGGTTTTTACGGACATTTTATTTATAGACTGTGAAAGAAGTTGCTACTTGTAGGTTAATATTATATAATTCGTTATCACACATTAACAACGCTAAAATCAGGAGTTTGATTCCCCTCGGTGGACTCGGCAGATACAGAGATGCAAACTATTACGATTTTGGTGTATACATTACGACTATACGTTCATACAGACAAATAATACAACTTGTTGCAACTCCCAAATTATTATATATTATATAGGCCTATATAATTGATAAATTGTTCTCCCAGGGCTTGAAAGGGGTGAAAAGAAAATTTCTAGTGAGATACAAATAAATTTTGATAATAAATAAAAGACATAGTCCAAATGGCTACTTGCGATAATCATGTTTGTGCTTGAAATAATAAAAAATATTTGTATCTCCAACGTCTACCAATAGTTTGAGTGCGGTGCTTCTCCATACTGGGTACGTGTGAGAATTTATAGTTACGTCATCAGTGCTTGTCAGCCAATCAGTGCTCGCGTAAATGGGAATTTCTCGTTTTCTTAGCGGCATTAAAAACACCAATGCGATTGTTCACAAGTTGGAAAAAAGAGGCCTCGTTCACCAGATTGTCTTGTTTCTGGCAAATCTAAAAGAACTAAAACTGTGAATCAAAAATTTAGGAAAGAGTATAGTGCAAAATATCCGGTCATTGCATCAAATGTCAGTGACATTCATGCATTTTGTACAGTTTGTTTCATCGATTTTTCTGTGGCTCATAGCGGGATAAACGAGTGTTCCAGACATAAAATTGGCATCTCACAAACAAAAGGCTGAGGCGAAGACCAAAACGATGCAGATAACGACATTTATGAGTAAAAATTCAAAATATGAAACCATAAATGCAAAAGTGATGTTCACTCAATTCGTCATTGCTCATAATTTACCCCTAGCTGTAGCCGATCATGCAGGACATCTGTTGAGAAAATTGTTCCCAGTCTCTGATATAGCGAAAACATATGGCTGTGCTAGAACCAAAACTACAGCCATTGTACAAATGTTGGGTTGTGAAGATGACAAAATGATTTCAAGCATACTTACTGACAGTGTTTACAGTTTAGCCACAGATGGATCCACAGACGTGGATGACTCAAAACTATTTAGTGGTCGTACGATATCTGTACGCGCTCTGTCTAGAATCATTACCCTCAGTTATTTGAAATAGTTGGCATCTCTGCAGATAACCCGATGTGGCTTTGTTCTAAGGAAACACCCATACACAGGTACGATGACACTTGGTCAAGAAAAGCTTCATCACACAGATCGGTGGAAAGTGACAGTTGTGCAACAAAAGCGTCATCACGTGGATAAATGGAGAATAACACAACACAAGGGTCATCTGGGAGACCATTTCAAAGTTTTACAATAAAAGTGTTGTTACAGAGATCAGGGGAAAATTTACAACTAAATCATTGTTATCATATCAGATCAGTTAGATTTGTTTTTTGCAGACTAACTTTCAAGTTCACCATTCCCAAACTAATTGACCAAAGTTTAAACGATAACTTCTAGTTGTGCACATTCATGACTGATGTGTTACTGTGTGGTCATACTGCAGGAAATCGAAACACTTGAATAATTAACCCTTAAAAGGTGGCCATCATCATCTGATGCTACTACCTACAATATTCCAGCTGTTTGAGGGTTAATGGAGGATTCAGTTGCTACGTATAAGTATTCACTTTTCTCTACCAAGTTCATGGATAAACAGTTCCTTTCAGTTGCAGGTTTATTTATAGACAAAAATAAAAAAAGTATATGTTACAATATTTTATAACTTGTCTGAAACTTTAAACTGGAAATAACGAAGGAAGACAATCTTTCTTTATGATGGTGAAAATTCTAAACTTAAATATAACTTAATACGACTGAAAGAAGTAATTATAGAGCAGTATAATTGCGGTAAAGGCAAAATACAAGAAACGTTCTTAAACTGCAATTCAGACTCTTCGCTCGATGTTGCTCAGCGACAAGTCTGAAGATCTATAACGCTACAAACCGGGTTTCGATACCCGTGATAGGCACAGCAGAAACATCAACTTGCGTAGCTTTGCGTTTAACAACAAATATACTTTAAATAATTCGAAGTTTGTTTTTTGAATTTCGCGCTAAGCTGCTCGAGGGCTATCTGCGCTAGCTGTTAATTTAACGGGGGAAGGCAGATAGTCATTACCAACCACCGCCAACTCTTGGGCTACTCTTTTACCAACGAATAGTGGGATTGACTGTAACATTATAACGCCCCCACAGCTGAAAGGGTAAGCATGTTTCGTGTAACGGGGATTCGAACCCGCGACCCTCAGATTACGAGTTGAACGCCTTAACCCACCTGGCCATGCCGGGCCAATTGGAAGTAAAAACGTAGAATATATTGCATGAGAAAGAAACCATAAAACCGAAAGCTAGTTAAGTGGGTAAGATAAAAGAGTATTAATATTCGCCATAAAGTGACCTCTCAAGTAAATCTAGGGAACAAACTTTCCTACACTACATCGCATGAAGGCCAGGTGGTTAGGGCGCTCGACTCGTAATCTGAGGGTCAAAGGTTCAAATCCCCGTCACACGAAACATGCTTGCCCTTTCAGTGGTGGAGACGTTATAATGTGACGGTCAATCCCACTATTCATTGGTAGAAGAGTTACTTAACAGTTGGCGGTAGGTGGAGTTGATTAGCTTACCTTTAATTTAGGCTACCATTTTACAAGCAAGGGCAGCTCGCGTGAATAGTCGTTGAGTGGCGACCCCCACTGGATTAGCGAAAAGTTTCAGACTTGCGACGTTAAAAATCGGGCTTCGATACCCGTGGTGAGCAAAACTCAGCCCATTGTACATCTTTATGCGAAATTCGACAAAGAAAGCTAGAGCACAACATTGTTTTTAATTCTAAAAAAAAATCTATCTTAGATGAAACAATATTTAAAAGATATTATATTAAATCACTGTACGAGGGGAGGGGTGGGATAATAAGATGTATTTTATGTAATACGCCATACTATAATACGCTGTTGCTCATGTTCTCGAGTGGGTAGCTGACACCCTTATCTTACATGTCGTTTTTACGGGTTAAATTTAATTTTTCAAGCCTCGTCTTGAAGATAATTGTAATTCAAGATACTATAAATTTTCCTTTATCTTAACGTTGTTTTCTACTCAGAATTATTTGTTAAAAGGATAGGTCTTAAAGGGCAAGTTTACTCACTTACTCTGTCACGTTATTTCAAGTTTTCTTGTTTTTATTTATTTACCAAGTGCTCTCGACACGATTACTGTTTTGTTTTTTTGTCAATAAATTAGAAAGTAAATAACCAAAGCTCGTTTTTTACGTGGTTGACATAGAAATACCGCTTGACCAAACTCGTATCTTAACATTGGTGCCAAACCTTGAGAAAACAAGAACTGTTTAATGCATACAGATGCTTCAGTCTCGTACCTCGTGTTTTTGTGTCAACAGATGCATAAAAAGTACATAAATGGATATAAAACCGGTAAGAGCTGTTTTATGAGTAATTACACGGATGTTTTACTTGCACCTGTTGTCGTTAAAATAGTTTTTCACAAACGTGAAAGTAAACAAAATGTGATAGATAACTCGGTGTTTTGGGCTTTGAAGGTAAATGGTAATAAAAATGAAGAACTATATTTTATTGCGAAGCATCAATGTTTATTCACTACCTTGCTAACACGTGGTTTGTTTTGTAATGAACTGTTGAAAACATATTCTAATAAAGTAGTAACACGTAACTTCTTTTGACAATAAATCATATTCAAACTTGGGTGTTTGTGTGTGTTTTTTTTATAACAATTCAAATTCGAAACGTGAAGTTTTGAAATAACAAAAGTATTTGAATCAGTTGAGACACAGATTTTACTTCCAGCTTTCTTTATGAAAACCTCGACAGGTGGGTTTCGAAATTTCAGTGTAAGGATGGGTTTATTTTGTATTTCGGCCAAAGCTACACGGGGGTTATCTAGTTGTCTTCAATTCAGCAGTGATAGGATAGAGGAAAGACTCCAACCCATCGCCAACTGTTGGGCTATTTTTTTCTGCCAACAATTAGTTCGATTGACCATCACTGTATAACGTCCTCTCCTCCCCGTGGTTGAAAGCGCAAACATGTTCGGTGTGGCAGGGATTCGAACCTGCATTCTAAAAGACCTGAGCTCTCTAATCGCCACATCTCAAAACCAGCAAGTGTATGTTTTACTTGTTAAATTGCTAATGTGTGCGAATTAAAACGTAGATCCAAATTATTAGTTGCTTTTTTTTTTTACAATAATATTTAAGAGCAAAATACTTTACTATGATTATGGTACTTATTGTACCTACATCTTGGTTAATAGAAAATGTTAAGTTAATTTTTAAACAATGGAATACTGTAACGAAAATCGTAAATCTTTATAAATAAGTTTCAGACTTGGGGTCACTAAAATGATGAACATACCAACAGCGGGTCTCAAAGCTCTAATTTTGTCGAGAGTTTCGTAAGTTGTAGGTGTCTGGTCACTGGTATAAGTCAAAATGTTTGATCCACGACTGTAAGGTTAGTTTGTTTACCTAATGTACCATCGTCTTTTAACAGGCAATAATTGTTTGTTTGTTTCTGAATTTCGCGCAAAGCTACACGAGGGCTATCTGCGCTAGCTTTTCCCTAATTTAGCAGTATAAGACTAGAGGGAAGGCAGCTAGTCATCACCACCCACCACCAACTCTTGGGCTACTCTTTTACTAACGAATAGTGGAATTGACCGTTACATTAAACAACGACCACGCGGCCGAAAGGGCGAGCATGTTTGGTGTGTCGAGGACTCAAACCCGTGATCCTCGGATTACGAGTTGAGTGCCTTAACTACCTGACCATGCTGGGCCAACAGGCATTAAGCTTGTAAGATTGTAACAAATCAATCTTGGACCTGAGATAGATGATCTGGATACGTTTTTTGAAACGTTTTTTTTAATGTTTCCTTTTCGAACTTCCTATTCAACCTACGGTTAGTCGACTCCATTTATTTTTCGGAATCAGTGTTGAACATCTGCAAATCTGTTTTATATGCTATTTTATCACTTTCGTAGGTGTTTTGACTCTGAAGCTATAAAAAACGGTTTTAACAGATCTTTATAACAAATGGTTTTCATCTGCATTTTTATTGTTTAATTAATTTATTTTGAGTTTGTTCACGTGACCAAAAATCCGTCGCTGCCTTAAGTAAACTCTTTCTTCTTGTTATATATTATAGAAAAATGTTTTTAAAAATATTTTTACCTTAGTTTTATGGTATTATTATTTCTGTTATTTATTATAGATTCGCACATAAATCTTTTTTACCTGTGTCATACTTTCCACACGTTATTAGCTTCAGCTAAACATTTCTTTTTTATAATGATGTACGTTTTTCTAGTTGGTATTGGAAAGTCAACAAACATTTCCTCCGGCGCTGTGTCTGCGGACCTACAACGCTAAAAACCGTGTTTCGATGCACGTGTGCTGTCTACAGTGTTTGAAACATCGTCATAAACTCTAACAACGCTTAATCAGATGTTTGAATTTCAAAATATTATATGTAGTTTGTAACTGGTAAACGTATTTGCCCAGCGGCTGATTTTCCAAGGAAAGTTATTCGTTTTCGTGTATGAGGTCATGGCTTTCTTGACCAGTCCACAATGTGTGTGTGTGTGTGTGTGTGTGTGTTTTCTTCAAGTTATCTGTTGAGCTTACCGAGGGGAATCGAACTCCTGATTTTAGCTTTGTAAATCCGTAAACTTACAGTTGTACAAGTAGGGTTCTGTCCAAAATGAGACCAGTTTGTTAACTAAAAGAATCATTATGGCTGATTTTTGAAATGAAACAAAATTCTCTAAAACCACGTGACAGAGTTATGACCCTGATATGTGGGAATAACATTCAACGTCAGCAAGACACGAGATTCAGCAGCAGCAGTTGGTTTATTGTTATTTCAATGTTAATAAATAAAGTCACATCATTTCTCTCTGTTTAATCTGTGAGAGAAGTCATTTAAACTCAGCAAGACATGAGATTGTGACGGGTCCCAGCAGATGGTATGTTATTATTTCAATATTAATGGTAAGTAATGTCGTTTCTATCTAGATTTAATACAGTTAATGTTATTTAGATCTTATGAACATTAACCGAGAGAATACAATCCTTAATAAGTTTGTTGCTCGGTTTCATATGTATACATTAATGGTAGAACCGAAAGTTCAGGCAATAGAGAAATCATTCACTTAAACCATTCTCTGTATACTGATGAGTAGCTTCGGGCGAAATTCAACAAAATAAAAATAATATTAAATCAATTATATATCATTAAGTATATTTTTATATTTGATTAATTATATCATTACGTATATTGTTACAGTTATTGATCTGTATTATAAAGCATATTATTGTATTTAACGAATTATATTTTCACGTATATTATTATAGTTAATGATTTATATCATTAAAGTTAAGTACTTATACTATTAAGTACACTATTATATCTCATGAAATACATTATTACGTATATTGTTATATTGAATAAATTATATTATTAAATATATCACAGAGCTCAGGCCGATATAACATTTTCTTTTAAAACTAAAGTTATTTTGAGACAAATAGAATTAAATTTGTGTTAAATGTTTTATAGACCTCAAGAGATGTAATATTTGTAAAGAAATGATTTGATTACAATATCTCGACATACAAATCATGTGAAATCATCATGAGATGAAATTGAAATTCCTAAGTTTGTTTTTTTGGTTTGAATTTCGCGCAAACCTACATGAGGGCTATCTGCGCTAACCGTCCCTAATTTAGCAGTGTAAGACCAGAAGGAAGGTAGCTAGTCATCACCACCCACCGCCAACTCTTGGGCTACTCTTTTACCAACGAATAGTGGGATTGACCGTTACATTATAACGCCCTCATGGCTGAAAGAGAGAGCATGTTTCGTGCGACGGGGGATTCGAACCAGCGACCCTCAGATTACGAATCGAACGCCTTAACCACCTGGCCATGTTGGGGCTTCGAAGTCTCTGGTACAGCATTATTTAGTGAATTATTCTTGTTTTATAATCATAATATTCCAAAACATGGAAGTATCTATTTCTCAATCGTCGTTTTGACTAATTAATTTATTTTATATTTCATTAATGCACTTTAAGTTTTCCTGTTAACCGCTAGAGATATCACATTTTATAATTTCCAATAGCCTAAAATTGAGTTAAGTTGTAATTTAGTTTTCGAAATTAAATAAATGTCGATACGTATCCATTTTATGATACTTGCCAACGAGATTGATACACATTGTTTCTTTTTTAATACAAATATATTTTAATGTACAAACAATAATACAATTTACTATAAAGGTAATTACAAATAATAATTTTTGTACAAAAGTTTTAGAAATATACAAATTATATCGATTCTCCTTTCTAGTCTGAAACTTCCTTGATGTCTTATCAAAGATTCACGATGAGCGAGTTAATTTCCAATTGATAGCGGTACAGCTCACTTAACGGGGTGCTAGCTGGCTCTTCGCTCATCACACTGAGTTTTTTCACTGCTGAAGTTAAACAATTTGATATCTATAAATGATCCTAGTCAAATATTTATAGTTTCCCTATAACAAACGAATAACATATACTACATCATAATGCGTCGTATTGGTAATATTTATATACTTGTTAATAGGAGAGTTTCTAGAACTTTCAGTTTACGCAACAATATAAATGGCACACAAGTGTTTACGTATACAGATGTTTTTGTTTCTTACACTCAAGAATCTTCTACAATGTTAGTGAATTGGCTGGAATTTCGCAATACAGGTTTAATAGTATAAGTTATGTGCATTTTTAAACGCCAATTTAACTTAAGCAAACATCGATGTTAAAAGAAATTAATTCAGTAAATTAATCCAATAAGAGATTGACATGCTACAAAACTAAAACTTTCAGCGAATCACAGAAGAGATAACAAAGTGTTGTTTTTAACAGACAATCTTCAGTGTTATTCTACAATATTTGTTTATCGTCGCCACTCTCAATTTTTAAATATTTTGCCAATGATGTCACAGGATATAAACATGTTATAAATGTTAAACAGTATGTTATAAACACTGTAAGAAGTTTCCCAATCAACATTTTTATTTTGCCAAAACTATTAAAATAAGTCGCAGAAGTGTAGCTGTTCAATCTGACCCAGTATGACCAGGTGGTGATTAAAGGCACTCGACTCGTAATCTAAGGGTCGCGGGTTCGAATCTCCGCCGCACTAAACATGCTCACCCTCTCACCCGTGGGGGCGTTGTAATGTGACAGTCAATCCCACTATTCGTTGGTAAAAGAGTAAGTAGCTTAAGAGTTGGCGGTGGGTGGTGATGACTAGCTGCCTTCCCTCTAGTCTTACACTGCTAAATTAGGGTCGGCTAGCGCAGATAGTCCTCGCGTAGCTTTGCGCGAAATTCAAACCAAACCTTTTGTTTTTGTATGAGTTTGACGTGTACGTATTATTAGAAACGCCCCCATCCCCCAGTGGCTCAACGGTATGTCTTCGGACTTACAACGCTAAAAACCGGGTTTCGATACCCGTGGTGGACAGAGCACAGATAGCCATTGAATAGCTTTGTGCTTAATTCAAAACAAGAACATCATTAGAAACTGGGGTGTTGAATGACGTATGGCTAGTACTGCTTTTGCTCATTTCCCATAGCATTACGTATGTAATGCAACATCAATTAAACCACATAAACAAGTTCTGTGTTACGTTTAGTTTGCTCATTTTCCATAGCATTACGTATGTAATGCAACATCAATTAAACCACATAAACAAGTTCTGTGTTACGTTTAGTTTGCTCATTTTCCATAGCATTACGTATGTAATGCAACATCAATTAAACCACATAAACAAGTTCTGTGTTACGTTTAGTTTGCTCATTTTCCATAGCATTACGTATGTAATGCAACATCAATAAACCACATAAACAAGTTCTGTGTTACGTTTAGTTTGCTCATTTTCCATAGCATTACGTATGTAATGCAACATCAATTAAACCACATAAACAAGTTCTGTGTTACGTTTAGTTTGCTCATTTCCCATAGCATTACGTATGTAATGCAACATCAATTAAACCACATAAACAAGTTCTGTGTTACGTTTAGTTTGCTCATTTTCCATAGCATTACGTATGTAATGCAACATCAATTAAACCACATAAACAAGTTCTGTGTTACGTTTAGTTTGCTCATTTTCCATAGCATTACGTATGTAATGCAACATCAATTAAACCACATAAACAAGTTCTGTGTTACGTTTAGTTTGCTCATTTTCCATAGCATTACGTATGTAATGCAACATCAATTAAACCACATAAACAAGTTCTGTGTTACGTTTAGTTTGCTCATTTTCCATAGCATTACGTATGTAATGCAACATCAATTAAACCACATAAACAAGTTCTGTGTTACGTTTAGTTTGCTCATTTTCCATAGCATTACGTATGTAATGCAACATCAATTAAACCACATAAACAAGTTCTGTGTTACGTTTAGTTTGCTCATTTCCCATAGCATTACGTATGTAATGCAACATCAATTAAACCACATAAACAAGTTCTGTGTTACGTTTAGTTTGCTCATTTTCCATAGCATTACGTATGTAATGCAACATCAATTAAACCACATAAACAAGTTCTGTGTTACGTTTAGTTTGCTCATTTTCCATAGCATTACGTATGTAATGCAACATCAATTAAACCACATAAACAAGTTCTGTGTTACGTTTAGTTTGCTCATTTTCCATAGCATTACGTATGTAATGCAACATCAATTAAACCACATAAACAAGTTCTGTGTTACGTTTAGTTTGCTCATTTTCCATAGCATTACGTATGTAATGCAACATCAATTAAACCACATAAACAAGTTCTGTGTTACGTTTAGTTTGCTCATTTCCCATAGCATTACGTATGTAATGCAACATCAATTAAACCACATAAACAAGTTCTGTGTTACGTTTAGTTTGCTCATTTTTCCATAGCATTACGTATGTAATGCAACATCAATTAAACCACATAAACAAGTTCTGTGTTACGTTTAGTTTGCTCATTTTCCATAGCATTACGTATGTAATGCAACATCAATTAAACCACATAAACAAGTTCTGTGTTACGTTTAGTTTGCTCATTTTCCATAGCATTACGTATGTAATGCAACATCAATTAAACCACATAAACAAGTTCTGTGTTACGTTTAGTTTGCTCATTTCCCATAGCATTACGTATGTAATGCAACATCAATTAAACCACATAAACAAGTTCTGTGTTACGTTTAGTTTGCTCATTTTCCATAGCATTACGTATGTAATGCAACATCAATTAAACCACATAAACAAGTTCTGTGTTACGTTTAGTTTGCTCATTTTCCATAGCATTACGTATGTAATGCAACATCAATTAAACCACATAAACAAGTTCTGTGTTACGTTTAGTTTGCTCATTTTCCATAGCATTACGTATGTAATGCAACATCAATTAAACCACATAAACAAGTTCTGTGTTACGTTTAGTTTGCTCATTTTCCATAGCATTACGTATGTAATGCAACATCAATTAAACCACATAAACAAGTTCTGTGTTACGTTTAGTTTGCTCATTTTCCATAGCATTACGTATGTAATGCAACATCAATTAAACCACATAAACAAGTTCTGTGTTACGTTTAGTTTGCTCATTTTCCATAGCATTACGTATGTAATGCAACATCAATTAAACCACATAAACAAGTTCTGTGTTACGTTTAGTTTGCTCATTTCCCATAGCATTACGTATGTAATGCAACATCAATTAAACCACATAAACAAGTTCTGTGTTACGTTTAGTTTGCTCATTTTCCATAGCATTACGTATGTAATGCAACATCAATTAAACCACATAAACAAGTTCTGTGTTACGTTTAGTTTGCTCATTTTCCATAGCATTACGTATGTAATGCAACATCAATTAAACCACATAAACAAGTTCTGTGTTACGTTTAGTTTGCTCATTTTCCATAGCATTACGTATGTAATGCAACATCAATTAAACCACATAAACAAGTTCTGTGTTACGTTTAGTTTGCTCATTTTCCATAGCATTACGTATGTAATGCAACATCAATTAAACCACATAAACAAGTTCTGTGTTACGTTTAGTTTGCTCATTTCCCATAGCATTACGTATGTAATGCAACATCAATTAAACCACATAAACAAGTTCTGTGTTACGTTTAGTTTGCTCATTTTCCATAGCATTACGTATGTAATGCAACATCAATTAAACCACATAAACAAGTTCTGTGTTACGTTTAGTTTGCTCATTTTCCATAGCATTACGTATGTAATGCAACATCAATTAAACCACATAAACAAGTTCTGTGTTACGTTTAGTTTGCTCATTTTCCATAGCATTACGTATGTAATGCAACATCAATTAAACCACATAAACAAGTTCTGTGTTACGTTTAGTTTGCTCATTTTCCATAGCATTACGTATGTAATGCAACATCAATTAAACCACATAAACAAGTTCTGTGTTACGTTTAGAAGCTGGGAAGTGAGGAGATTATTTTTTCCAGAAAATTTTCTTTGTCGATAAATTTATGGTCCCCTTAACAATATAACACTTAGCCCCACTTTTAATAGTTGAGTAACACAGCTGTACATTTTAACAAACGTTTGCAGTTTAAAATCTGTCTTTAGTGTTACAGAGAAAAGTGATTCGACTCTTGAAGAAATGCAGATGGGAACTCTTCGAATGATGTGGATTTTTGCTGCTTCTCTGTTTCTCCGTTTTTCTGAGACACCTGGACAAAACACTAGCGAGTTTAATGACACGACAAATGCCATCGGAACCGCAACTGAACGTTTTTCTCCAGCCCCCAATCATCCGTGGACATTATCTGCTGAAAAGGTCATAGACTTGTGGAACAGAATGGATAAAGACTACCGTAAAATTGCTTCTTACTGGATCGAGAAAATCAAACCTGCTGTTGAACATGTTCTTGCTACTGCTAACGTCACCGATTTATGCAGAGAGAGCGTACTTAACGTACTGGATTCAATTTCAGGATTAGAAACATGGGCCATAAAAAGTAGTTATTTTTATCCATTTTGAAATATTATCGATAATTTAATCATATCTGAAATTTGAAAGAAAAACGGGTAGTTTTAAATAACCCTGAATATATGTTTATCTGCATTTAAATTATTTTGTTTACAGTTTATATAAATTATATATTTAAGAGAGGTATTAATAATTACGTGGATTATAGTGACATAGCGGAGTGTCTGCAGACTTACAACGCAAGAAATCCAGAGATTGCCAATTATGTAGCTTTGTGCTAAACTTCCAACAAACATAATAAACTTGACTTCATTACATACGAAAGCTATTGTAATATATAATTAATAAGTTTTCTAAAGCTACTAAACTCAGGCACCTGGAAGGGGTTGTTAAGAAGCTAAGATGTACATTATTAATACATCACATGGGGTTGTTAAGAAGGTAAGATGCACATTATTAATACATCACATGGGGTTGTTAAGAAGGTAAGATGTACATTATTAATACATCACATGGGGTTGTTAAGAAGGTAAGATGTACATTATTAATACATCACATGGGGTTGTTAAGAAGGTAAGATGCACATTATTAATACATCACATCGTTGGGTTCAGTGACACCCGACCCCCGCTAGTACAGCGGTATGTCTTCGGATTTATAATGCTAAAATCAGGGGTTCGATTCCCCTCGGTGGGCTCAGCATATAGCCCGAGGTGGGTTTGCTATAGGGAAACACCCACTCAGTATCGCCATCTAGTTTACGAATAAAATGTTTCTGGAAAAAAACTATACATTGGTTTTTGTAGGACATTATCAGTGAAGTTCACAGTACTGGACAGAGCATTAATAGGTGGGAGTAACATTTTAACTGTTAAGCTTTCCATGTTGTGGTTTTTATCAGTTATATTATACTTCTGATATTCTAATGTATACTGATGTGTCTGGATAAGAAGAGACATTTACCATTCATTAATCAAACTCCAATTTTCTTCCCCTGTTGGATCACTTTCACGTTTACGGACTTAAAACGCTAAAACCCAGAGCTGGATTTACTACAGTAGAGGAAATGTAGACAGCCTATTGTGTAGCTTTGCGCTAAACCAAGAGAAGTTTAGTTCATTTGTACGTTACTAGCGCGGGACAAGTTTTGATTTAGTCATCTGTGCTCTGCCCACACCGGGGCGTGCTGGTTAGGAAAGTAAAGACATAATTCTGTTAGTTTAAATCTATAACAAACATAAAAAATGAGAGGAAATGAAACCTACTAACAGTTTTTTTATGTAAGAACTTCAGAGAAAAAGATCTGTCATGTATATTTGGTTTTTAGAGAAACAAAACTAAATTTTAAACACATTTATCTTATAAAGAATAAATGTTACGTTGGACGGAAAGTGTTATTTCCCAATTGTTTATGTCTAAAGTAAATGGAAAAGACCTATTTTTATCTTGAAACTTTGCTTTTGTGACCTGGGAGCGTATAACGAAAACATGATGGGAGACTATATTTGTGGGCTGATTTACATTATAAAGTGATTTACATTACAGTCACAAATCTCGCAAAACTACTCACTTCTAAATATTTTTGTATAACTTTAGTATAAATACATGTAAATCTTGAATCATATGTTGTTTTATTCAGACCTTATGTAAATGAAAATGTACAAATTTGCCCGTTTTTACATATAAAACAGGTTAATTTCTAAATTTCATTATCCAGGTCACAAAAACAAAGTCTGAAGGGAATAATGGACATTTTCTGAACTTTTACAACACAAGCAATTAAGAAATAACACATACTAACCAGGAATAAAATTTGTGTTACATAGTGTTATTACTCTTATAAATCGAGATAATAAATCGAGTGGAAACAAAAGAAAATGGGTTTAAGTGTTTTAAATACCAAAGGTATCAGTAAAAAGTTCATATTTAGAACAAGGAGAACTTAAAATTATTCAAGTTATTTTTTATGTACATTAGGGAAAATAATTCGCTAAAAGATTGGTACACATTAAAATCGAGGACGAACGATATATTAAGGCTATTCTTCCAGTAAAAATATTTCATTGAGTAAAATGTTATTATATTATCTATTTCAAAGCTTTAAGTAAATTGTGAAACATGTGAAAAGGCTTACGTGTACATCAGGTATAATTATTTCTCAGTATAAGATATACATGCATGTGTATTTATTACCCATTTATTTGCTAAATTTAGCGCGAAACTTATCGAGGGCTATCTGCGATATACACTTTTTAATTCTAAAATGAAGATCACCCATCGCCGATTCGTATGATTTTCTTGTCTATCCGAATAGTGGGATTTTACTGTCACTCTTTTAACACATCCATAGCTCTGTAATGCAGAGCGTGATTAGTTTTGTGGACGATGACGAGGCGCGAACCTTAGATCTATAGTGTGACACTCTATTGGACCTAGCTCTATAGTGTGACACTCTATTGGACCTAGCTCTATAGTGTGACACTCTATAGGATCTAGATATATGGTGTGACACTCTATTGGACCTAGATATATAGTGTGACACTCTATTGGACCTAGATCTATAGTGTGACACTATATTGGACCTAGATCTATAGTGTGACACTCTATTGGACCTAGATCTATAGTGTGGCACTCTATTGGACCTAGCTCTAAAGTGTGACACTCTATTGGACCTAGCTCTATAGTGTGACACTCTATAGGACCTAGATATATGGTGTGACACTCTATTGGACCTAGATATATAGTGTGACACTCTATTGGATCTAGCTCTATAGTGTGACACTCTATTGGACCTAGCTCTATAGTGTGACACTCTATTGGACCTAGATCTATAGTGTGACACTCTATTGGACCTAGCTCTATAGTGTGACACTCTATTGGATCTAGCTCTATAGTGTGACACTTTATTGGACCTAGCTCTATAGTGTGACACTCTATTGGACCTAGCTCTATAGTGTGACACTCTATTGGACGTAGCTCTATAGTGTGACACTCTATTGGACCTAGATATATTGTGTGACACTTTATTGGACCTAGATATATAATGTGACACTCTATTGAACCTAGCTCTATAGTGTGACACTCTATTGGACCTAGCTCTATAGTGTGACACTCTATTGGACCTAGGTCTATAGTGTGACACTCTATTGGACCTAGCTCTATGGTGTGACACTCTATTGGATCTAGCTCTATTGTGTGACACTCTATTGGACCTAGCTCGGCTCTGTTCATGTGAGCATAAAGCAAAGCAGAATCACACTTAAAGGCTTAACAAACAAAGTAATTGACTACTAAACAAAGTGCTTTATGAGAATGGTTATATACATTGTAGTAAGCGATGTATCCGGAACAGTATAAACACAGAAATCGGTGGAGATACACCATTTTTCAGCGTTATCGTCTCTTCCTCAGTATCACACGTGAAATAAAATAGAAAATTATACAAGAAAAACACTTTAAAAATCAGAAGCAAGCATGAGTGCTCAAAGATGCTACGTTTCACACTTAAAACTAACCACAGTTCTTATATTATGACATTTGTATATCGTTTACAAGTTAAGTGATTATTTTGTCAGGGTTTCATGAGCGAACTTTACACAAACCTGTGTCATTAAAAGAAAATACATCAGACTGAATGTCTTGGTCTAGCGATCCGTTTTTTAGTGAGTTTGTTTGTTGTAGAGAAAAGTCACGTTGGGCTACATGCTGTGTCCATCGCTTAAAATCGATCTCCGGATTTTAGCATTGTAATTCATCAGACTTAACGTTGTTTGTTCTACACAGATTTCCCCACAGTAGACACGAAAGATAACCTAATATGGCTTTTCTCTAAACCAGACGTTTATTCCTATTAGATGGAACAGCGTTATATCTATTGCATTACATACCTGTAACGAAAACAAAGAAAGCTAAGCCAGAAGAGATTTTCGTGACAACGTTTCTTGAATTACAATCCTTTCTGATAATATATACACAAGTGTCCCTTTTCAGTGTTAGATGCCACAGGTAAACTGCCTGCAGGGCTACTGGAAGGCAGTCTCACCAGTCTGGGTTCGTACGACGAATGTATTAATATTAACTCTTCACCTGGCACTGACCAGCAAATCATTACTGGCCAATATTGCTCTGTCCAGTTCAGACCATTTTTGCCAAAGAGGAAATACAAGTACTACAGTATAGTGGTACGGCCGGAGTCACTGACCAACGTCTCTCAACAAGGAAGGGTCAGTATACTTTTATATACGTGATTTTGTTCAATTTATTTTAAAAATACGATACATTTTATTGTAACAACTTTGAAACTTTTGAAACGAACCATTCTTGTCAAGCAATACATTTATTTAAAAAGTCCTATTTAAGCATACCTTTCCATCAAACTTGTAGGAGAATATTTTCTTACAACATTCTAACGTTTAAATTTTGTTAGAGAAAATGTTTTCAAGATGAATTGGCGTTTATATATCTGTGTAAAAACCTTACTTTAGGCCTAACAATACGGTGAAGATCCTTCAATTAAAGGGCGCTTGAACTAGATAACTATAGATTAAGATATCGTGTTATAGGCTTCTAGAATTAAGCCTTTTAGCGGTTTGTGTTGTTCGATAGACAATCATTGATACAAACATGAATTGAAAAGTTAAAATAATAATTAGAAATTAACGTGTTAAGTGCACGTATATGTTAATCATGAGCGAAAGTTTGGACTTTTGGCCGAAGAAAAAAACATGCTTAGCCTTTCGAAACGTAATTTTACTGCTATATAAGCCAGGGCTTAGTAAGACAAAGTGGCCCAAGAGATTGTAATCGTAAGAACTACAGGCCTATTTGTTTTTATTAACATCAGAGTGATAACATCTTATGTCTCAAATTATTGTGAAAACTTAAGACAAAAGCTTTACAAATGTGCTTTGTGTTTGTGTGATTTAGCACGTGACAGGAGCACCAACATTGCTATAGTAACACTTATTAATAACAAGCTGTTTCTTTTAAGAGTATGGAACCCCAGGGATTTCGGGCAACAACAATAGAAGTTTACATATTTAGTTCATTATATCGTATAAAAACTTAACAGAAAGTGACTTGTTTTTTGAAATGACACGTTAATTCTGATGTGTAACAATGCAGCAGCACATGATTTGTTTGTGATGTTTCCAATAGATGTTATACGACATAGCACAAAATGCACAGTTCTTTTATTCATTCTCATACCGACTGGGAGTGTGTCTGCCATCTGCCTGTTCCAGAACTGATGTATTTAAGGCGACTAGTTTAGGTGAGTTTAGATATCATATTCAGTTAAAAGTTCTAGTTACGTGAAAAGGATAGGTGACTGAATGTTGCGATAACTAATATACACTTCTTATGATCGTACTTTTGAATTATTTCCTTTCGTACTGACAGTTAAAGGGTCTTAAAGTAGATATCATTGATACTTGACGTGTCGAAAATTTACCATGCGTTTTATAGAGCTAAACTTTATCGTGACGTCACTGTACTAAACAATAGCGAATAGTGGAATTTATTTATAGAAATTTAGGCTTAATACTTAAAGAAATGTACAAACTGTTACCTGAAACATAAATCACATGAGGTTTTACTGAATATGTAAAGTCTTGAGTCAACATAGAGTGAATAGTCAGAGCTCTCTTAACCTTAAAATTATTGACTTGTTTGTATACCGTTTACCTGCGGAAGAGGTCAATATATTAAATTATGCTGCATAATTTTATGTTTATAGTTGTAGCATCTATGGTGTAAAACATCTGACGAAAACAGATGAGTGAAACACACATTTAAATAAATACGAAACCTATGTTGACCCGGCATGGGCAGGTGGTTAGGGGTGTTGGACTCCCAATCTCATGATCAGGGGTACGAATCTTCATTGCAACAAAATATGATCGTCCTTTCAACCGTGGGGGCGTTATAATGTTACGGTCATTATTGGTAAAAGTGTAGCCCAAGAGTTGAGGGTGGGTGGTAATGACCACCTGTTTTCTGTCTAATATTACACTGCTAAATTAGGGAAGGCTGTGCGCGAAATTAAAAACAAATACATGGAAAGAACGAAACTTATGCTCTAACTGTCAGGAATATTTACGAGATGTTTTATGTGTAGCTTTTGCTGTTGTGTGACAGGTATGTTGTTTGGTTTGTTTTGAATTTTGCGCAAAGCTACTCCAGGGCTATCTGCGGTAGTCGTTCCTAATTCAGCAGTGTAAGAATAGAGGGAAGGCAACTAGTCAACACAACCCACCGCCAAATCTTGGGCTACTCTTTTACCAACGAATAGTGGGATTGACCGTAACATTATAACACCCCCACGTATGAAAGGGCGAGCATGTTTGGATATGACGGAGATTCGAATCCGCGACCCTCGAATTACGAATCGAGTGCCTTATCCACCTGGCCATGCCAGGCCCGTATGTTGTTATCAAAGATCCTGCAAAGGAAATTGTTATAGACCAATAAGTATTTTGGTATATCAGTAACCATTATTTAGAAATTCGATGTCTACATGGACCGTATGGGTGATTATAGAGTCAAGTTTAATTTATAAAACAAAAGTAATGACCTCCACACTTTAAATGACGACATATTAATAATTTTAATTAAAATAAAGATAATTTTAGTCGCTGAAGTTTGTGGTCATATTGCTTACATATGATAAACCCAGTTTGATAACAAATGCCTTTTTTATGTGTGTTTTTTTTTTTTCTAGTTGCAAAAACTCTAAAGCTTCGAGGTGATTTTATTAGTTGTGAGACTAAAACCGGTTTCACCATCACATCAGAACAACTGTTTATCATGTAGGTATCTAATTTATTTGGAAAAGTTATTGAATAATATACCGCTCGTCTGTTTTTTGAATTTTGCTTTTGAGGTTACGCCTTGAAAAACGAAAAGACAGTGTTGCATAAGTCAAGACAGTGTTGCATAAGTCTTGTGTTTGAACGGCTACAATATGAGTTACAAACGACGCAACACACACAGATGTGTTAACTGATGAACTGCTTTTGTGTTAAACTGTACACAAACTACGTGCACTTAATTATATCAGTAAACGAAGGGATCTCGTAGGTAATTAATATGTCAAACTATGCACAAAAATAAGAGTTTAAAAACAATATCAGATGTAATTTAAATGCAAAAACGGCTCGTTTGGGTTGAGAAAATATTTTACATAGAAGAGCGAACAACGTTTCGACCTTCTCCGGTCATCGTCAGGTTTGTGAACCTGAAACGTTGTTCGCTCTTCTATGTAAAATATTTTCTCAAATCAAACGAGCCGTTTTTGCATTTAAATTTCTCAACATCACTGATTAATATCAGATGTAATGTGATCCATTGCCATCACGTGCTACTACTGAACAGCTTAAACTGTAGTTTTCCTAAGAATATTTTTGTGTGTTTTCTTACAGCAAAACCACATCGGGCGATCTGCTGAGTCCATCGAGGAGAATCGAACCCCTGTTTTTAGCGTAGTAAATCAGTAGACTTATCGCTGTAGTTTACAACACGAAATGTTTTTTAAATAAACAGAATTTTGAATTGAAAACCGTCTTTTTTTATTTTATGTCTTAAGTTTGAACGTTTCGTGCGTTTATATCACTACATATACGCCGCTGGGATGTTAGTAATTTTACGGAGTTACGACGCTAAACATCGGAGTTCGATTCCTCCTAGTGGACACAACACATATCCCGATGTGACTTTGCTCAAAAACAAATATTGTTACGAAGATCAGCTGTGTTATAGTTCACACTAGTTTGTGTTTGCGGACCCAGTTTGTGTTGCTATGAAATGACACAGTGTTTATCTTAATATACGACACAAATGTACGCTTCATCTGTTTTAACTAAAATTCCAGTAATTAACTGAATACCGTTTGTTTGTTTCAAAGCAAAGCCACGTGAGGCTATCTGCGGTGTCACCACTCGGGATCGAACCTCAGATATTAGCGTTGTAAGTTCGTAGATAAACTATGTTTAACTGGGAGACACCTGCATGGTGTATACTGATTTGTTTACAGTATTTATGTTCTACTTTACTTAATATTATCGAGCAGATGTAAAAATTACCAGGGCGTGATTTGTCAATTAATGTTCTGGGTTAAAATACCAAGGTACTGGGTTTCGCACTCAATTCTTACTAGTGATCGCACTATAAAATGGCATTGAATCTTCTCTTAGGTTAAGACACTCGACTCGTGATCTGAGAGTTGCGGGTTCGAATCCCCATCACACCAAACATACTCACCCTTTTAGCGGTGAGGGCATTATAATGTGTCAGTTGGTACCACTATTCGTTGGTAAAAAGTAGTCCAAGAGTTGGCGGTGGGTGGTGATGAATAGCTACCTTCCCTCTAGCTTTACACTGCTAAATTAGGCACGGCTAGCGCCGATAGTCTTCGTGCAGTTTTGCGCAAATTTCAAAATCACAAACAGATTTATCAGTATATGTATCAGTATGAGTCTATATTGTGCCTTCTTTGTGTCGTATCGTATTGTTATTTTGCTATAAGTAATTACATGTATAAAAACGTTTAATTTACGTCATGCATATTTTGCTTTGAAGTTTTAAAAAATAGAGATGAGATATTCTTTGTGTTAAGAGATATCTCCCCTAAAGATATTAATGTTTCACTTTGGGCTTTATTTTAGGTTGTTTCTGGGCTGTTACGCTGGTATTCTGTTGTTGGGTACAATAATAGACGTATACAGTATCCTTTGGGCCACCAGAAAAGTTTCTACTGTCTTCAAGCCTGAAGGTTTGTGGTTCCTTATAAACGGTTATTCACTAGATTTTGCTGAATTTAAGAATGACTTTCAAAATTAACACGACATAAAATACTAAAAAGCTAAGGAGAGAAATATAAATACACACGTTTTCTTACCTGAGAATTATTCTAACAAGTATGTAGTTTACAGCAATATTAGTTACAGGGTATTTATATCAATTAAAATGCATCTATTTCAGTTATAGGATATTTGTATCAGAAGTAGAAAATCTTTATGGGTTACAGGCTATATATAGATATCAATTACAAGATATCTGTATCAGTTACAACGTATGTATATCAGTTATAACCTAAATTTATAAATTACACCATATCTATGTCAGTTATAAGGTATCTGTATAAATTATAACATGGTATCTATATCAGTTATAACGTATCTGTAAAAGTTACATGGTATCTATATCAGTTATAACGTATCTGTAAAAGTTACACGGTATCTATATCAGTTATAATGTATATGTATGTTACACGGTATTTGTGTTAGTTACAACGTATCTATATCAGTTATAATGTATAAGTACACGGTATCTTTGTCAGTTATACAAATTTAAACAACCGTACTGCATTACACTATGTAACAAAATTTTTACTTTTACTTGTTCCTGGGCAGAAAGTGTTATTTCCCAGTTGCTTATGCCTAAAGTAAATGAAAAAGACCTATTTATCTCTTCAAACTTTGCTTTTGTGACCTGGGTAATTAAGTATTCAAATTTACCCATTTTCCAGGACATTCCAGGTAGATTCAGTGCTGAGTTGCTGATAGAGAATTTTCTTGAATTTACAAGAACTTTCTAGAATCTTGTAGAACTTACAAGAACTTTCTAGAATGTTGTAGAACTTGCGAGAATTTTCAAGAACGTTTCAGAATTTTCTAGAACTTTCCATAGTAATATATAAACAGGGGCTCACCACTCACCACTTCAGTTTAGTTCTAGCTGCCTAAGTAAACACATAGAACTATCTGACTTTGTCAGAGATAGCATTAAGAAGCTGCAAGCATTCTCCAGACACATTCTGTAATGTATGTGGCCAATTTATCAAGACAAGAGCGAGAATGTACCCTATGACAGTATCTACTAAAATGTGTGAAGCCTACAAGGCATATTTCGGTATGTCTGTCGGGGATTAAGACAAACCTTGGACTCCTCATTTTACCTGTGAGCACTGCATAAACACTCTAGAAGGTAAGACAGACAATTTCTGCTTGTTTGAATAGTAATATTTTTTATTATACAAAGTTTAGACCTTTTAAAATTTAAATATCTTTTTATTTATGTTTTTGATTTCCAATAGTATAGAAAAAATATCACATATAAAATATTTTACATGAGCCTCTTACACATTAGTTGTGGATGAAATAAGTTTATTCTTCATAATAATTTTATTTTGTTCCTTTGCAGGATGGTACAGAGAGAAAAAGAGAGCCATGAAATTTGTATTTGGCGTGAACCCACTGACCTCTCAAGCAATTGCTACTTCTGCGTGGTGGACCCTTCCAAACGTTGGACTGGCAAAAATTAATCTGCTATCATGTATCCAGACTTTCCATCATCCATCACCACAGTGTCACGCTGCCCTGAGCTCCCTGTACCCACTCAGCCAGAGAGAAAGCAGCCATCCTCAGAAGAGAGCAGCAAATCAGAAGAGGAGGTAGACATTGAAGATCCAGATTACAATTTCAGAGGTGCAGCTGGTGAAAGAAACCCATACTACCCCAACCAAAGAGACCTCAATGACTTGATCAGAGATCTTGATCTAACAAAGTCGAATGCCATGACTTTATTTGGTGGCTGATACGTGAAAGTGATTTAGATTACAGTCGCAAATCTCGAACAACTATTCACTTCTAAACATTTTTGTATAACTTTAGTATAAATACATGTAAATCTTGATACATATGTTATTTTATTCAGACCTTATGTGAATGAAAATGTGTAAATTTGCCCGTTTTTACATATAAAATTGGTTAATTTCTAAATTTCATTATCCAGGTCACAAAAACAAAGTTTGAATGGAATAATGGCCATTTTCTGTACTTTTACAACACAAGCAATTAAGAAATAACACATACTATTCAAGAACGAAATCTGTGTTTTACAGTGTTGTTTATATTATAAACTCTTCAAGAACTATTGTTGAAACTTTACTAAACCTAAAGTATTGTTTTTATTAGCCACAAGATTATAAACTCTTCACGAACTATTGTTGAAACTTTACTAAACATAAAGTATTGCTTTTATTAGTCATAAGATTATAAAGTTATTAAACTGCTCATGAACTTCAAGTATGAACAGACTTTCCCCTAACTAATCGAAGAATTATGTTGCGCTCCGGTTACTACAAGGATAAATTATCTCTAAACAAAGATTACTTCATTTGGAACTGAGTATTATAGAAATAACAACAAAAGAAACTACAAACAGGGTCTGGAACGTTAAGTGATATAGTTTTGAAAGTCAAAGTTTAAACATAAGTTGTTTTCTAATATCTTACTCGATATAACCAAAGGAAGAAAACAGTGTTATTGAAGTTAGTTTTATGGCAAAGGTTTGGAGCTGGAGAACCGTAGAATTCTACTCTGTTTAAATGTAGTTAATTATTAAGAGTTTCTTTATACTCTTTGATAATTTATCTTATTGCATTCAAGGTTTGCCAGTTCAACTACTGAAGAGTTGTTCTGTTTATTCTAACACCAAGAAGTTATTTGAAACACGATCTTCAGGCCACATGATGTCTGTCGTAAGTGGGATGAAGGTTCTAGCCATCCTCTGGGTGATTCTGGGTCACACGGGTTTCCGCAACCATTTGTTCTTGATGAGTAAGTTAATTTCCCAATTTTGTGGATCGGTTGCTGAAAAAAAAAAAAGAGTTAAAGGTTATGTTTTTGTATTTATTGATCTGTTGCTGTAAAAAGGTTAAAGGTCATGTTTTTGTACGTATATGGATTGGTTGCTGTAATAAAGGTTATAGGCCATGTTTGTGTTTGCATGCTCGTGGATTGGTTGCTATAAAAGTTTGCACGAATGTGGATTGATTACGGAGTGAAGAGTTATAGATTATATTTGTGAGTCTGTTGTTATAGAAAATGTTCTATGACAAAGGTTAAACACTACGTTTTTGTTTGTATGTCTGTGGATCGGTTTCTGTAACAGAGGTTATATGTCATGTTTGTCAATGGTTTGCTATAAAAAGATTGAAGTCTACGTTTGTGTTTGCATGTCTGTGGTTCGGCTGCTGTTGACAAAGTTTAAAAGCTGTGTTTATGTTTGTATGTCTGTGGGTCGGCTGCTGTTGACAGAATGTTGACAATGTAAATCAACGCCAGTGAACCTTCTTCTCTTCTTTAGGGTCAAGTTGTTTAAAAAGATCCCGAGTTTTGATATTATGTTTCTTGAGTATTTTAACAACAATAGTTTAACATGATTCAGTTAAACCCTATCCAACCTGACATAAATTCTAACTTTTATCTTCCTAATCATAAATAAAAAAGATAAAGAAAACGGACTGCTTATGAACTTGGTCATCCTAACGAGAAGATCTGAAGGAAAGATTAGGTGTTTCATTGATAAAGACCAATGTGGTTCTTTCAGAACACTGAAACGTTCAGTTCTTATTTACGTCACATATTTTCGCTCCCCGTCGCGCCAAACATGCTCGCCCTTTCAGTCGTGGGGGCGTTATAATGTTACGGTCAATCCCACTATTCGTTGGTAAAAGAATAGCCCAAGAGTTGGCGGTGGGTGGTGATGACTAGCTGCCTTCCCTCTAGTTTTACACTGTTAAAATAGGGACGGCTAGCACAGATAGCCCTCGAGTAGCTTTGTGCGAATTCAAAAACAAACAAACAAACAAACAAAAACATATTTTCGCGCTGTGACCCCATGGATACACAAAGTTACGAGATGGCAAGTTACATTAGCCATCATTAATATTGTATTTATTGATTTAAGGGAAAGTTGCCAGTTAACGTCACCTTCCATCAACTCTCGTCCAAACGAGTAGACTGATTTGACTGTTGCACTTATAACGCACACGTGGAAGTTGTATATTTTTGGCGGGGACTAGATGGAAACCATGGAAGTAGAATTAGATACTTCATTCGTACCAATCGTGAAGATGTATTACTTACTATTCCACTGTCATTCTCTTAACGGTAATAGAATATTATAAGCTGAAAAATATTAACAGTTTTGTTCCTTATGAAGCTTTCTAAACAACACAACTGTCTGTTTGATGTTAAGACTTGACCTGAGGGAATGACTGAAGTGTGGTGTTTAAAGTAAGTGTTTAATGTCATCGGGATGTTTATAAGGCTGTGTTTAAAGAACTTTCATACAATGTGATCTTGTACAAATAATCTCTCATGGAACAACTCAAGAAAAATAGTTGAATACAATTTTTGTTTGCGTTACATGTTATTTAAAAGCTGGGTTTTATTTTTTAAGATTATTTTATTAAGAATTAGTGACTTTTTAGCACTGTCCACCACTTTGGCCAAACATGCAACTGGTTTTTTATTTATTGAAAATTCAGCTTAAATTATAAGACTGTGAAGGTGCAACTGGGGTTGTCAACGTTCAGTATGAGACTGTGAATGTCCAACTGGGGTTGTCAACGTTCAGTATGAGACTGTGAATGTCCAACTGGGGTTGTCAACGCTCCGTATGAGACTGTGAATGTGCAACTGGGGTTGTCAACGTTCAGTATGAGACTGTGAATGTGCAACTGGGGTTGTCAACACTCAGTATGAGACTGTGAAGGTGCAACTGGGGTTGTCAACGCTCCGTATGAGACTGTGAAGGTGCAACTGGTATTGTCAACGTTCAGTATGAGACTGTGAATGTGCAACTGGGGTTGTCAACGCTCCGTATGAGACTGTGAATGTGCAACTGGGGTTGTCAACGCTCCGTATGAGACTGTGAATGTGCAACTGGGGTTGTCAACGCTCAGTATGAGACTGTGAATGTGCAACTGGGGTTGTCAATGCTCCGTATAAGACTGTGAAGGTGCAACTGGTATTGTCAACGTTCAGTATGAGACTGTGAATGTGCAACTGGGGTTGCCAACGCTCCGTATGAGACTGTGAATGTGCAACTGGGGTTGTCAACGCTCCGTATGAGACTGTGAATGTGCAACTGGGGTTGTCAACACTCAGTATGAGACTGTGAAGGTGCAACTGGGGTTGTCAACGCTCCGTATGAGACTGTGAAGGTGCAACTGGTATTGTCAACGTTCAGTATGAGACTGTGAATGTGCAACTGGGGTTGTCAACGCTCCGTATGAGACTGTGAATGTGCAACTGGGGTTGTCAACGCTCCGTATGAGACTGTGAATGTGCAACTGGGGTTGTCAACGCTCAGTATGAGACTGTGAATGTGCAACTGGGGTTGTCAACGTTCAGTATGAGACTGTGAATGTGCAACTGGGGTTGTCAACACTCAGTATGAGACTGTGAAGGTGCAACTGGGGTTGTCAACGTTCAGCTTTAACTTGTTAAATAAGAAGTGCCTTATCAACACGCACTAGTCGCAACGTAACCCTCTAGCTCACTTGTCAGACCGTGCGCCCGACGCATGAGAAATCCAGAGTTCGATTCCTTCTCTCAAAAAGCGCAAATTTTAACTTATCTTACAGTACTTTTCTATATCCCAGCTTACTTGTCTCGTTTAGCAGATGAATATGGACGATATAGAAAGAAGTGACGACCGTCTACTGGGTGTATATTAAACACTGCGTGGTGTTTCTAACATAAAATCTAAGAACTCTGTAGATAGGACGTGATATTACCTACCTATGAGTGACAATTTCGGCTGATTATATTCTCAGCCAATGAATACATTAAGCCTACTCACTGTTTTGAAATAATTACGTGTAAGCAGACGACATTTTGACAGCCAATATATTATTGTATTCTTAAGTGAAGAAAAACTGAATGACGTTTATTACATTTAGTACTCGTACTATAAAGGTTACTATTAGCCGTACTTAGTCTCCAGTTTGGGTTACATACACTTGGTACTTGAGTCGTTTTGGACAATGAGTAAGTGCAGGAAACTTGTCTTTTTCCTGGAACTATTTCCAGAAAAGCGAGAAAGATTTGTAGACGTATTAATTTTAAATCATTTTTGCGACGGAATAGCATCAGGATATGAATAACTAAATGTTTGTTCACTTAAGCAAATATACTTGTTTTACAGAGAAATTGTAAAATAGTTTCGGTTAACAACATCTTGTTAGGTTCATCTTGTCAACCGGTTTTGTTACTTTCACACATACACACAGAGCTGTGCTTGTGTGTGTTTGTCTGATAGCAAAGTCACATTAGGCTATCTGCTGAGCCCACCAAGGGGAGTCGAACCCCTGATTTTGGTGTTGTAAATCAGTAGACTTACAGCTGTATTAGCGGGGGACTACACACAGAGGAACCACCCCATCATCTGTGGCATAACATTTAATTTTATGCGAAAGTAACCTAACTTTGAACTCCAATCGGTGTATTATCAGTAAGTTTAAGGACTTACAACGATTAAATGCGGGGTTTGATTCCCCGCGGTGAATAGCGTACAGATAACCCACGACGTAACTTCGCATTTTAAAAACAGCGACGAGACCTCCCACCCTCTCACCTGCTAGTCCTCACTTCAGAAACCTCCCACCCTCTCAACTATTAGTCCTTACTTCAGAAATCTCTCATCTGTTAGTCCTTACTTCAGAACTACACGTGGTGTTTCCAAAATCAATATACCTGTTCTCTGCTGACCCCCCCCAAGTGGTACCAGGGGCGTAGATCCTGGGGGGATGGGATATATATCCCCCCTTCATTTTAGGGTGAGGGTATGGTGCATACAATCATCCCCCCTACAGTTTGGTATGTTGAATTGTTTTATTGCATCACAGGCCTACAAATTGTGTGTCTGTTCTTGTGATTCTCGTGTTCTTACCAATCGAATTACACAATTAGGCTTAGATGTAGGCTTTTACAGTAGCCGAAATGTACATCTTTAATATAGGCGTGCTTCTGAGCTTTTCGATCTAAGTTATAGTTCGTAACTACGTAAGTACCACTCAGTAGGCCTAAGTATACATCCAAGTATCTTGGCAACAAGATTACTCTGTGACTGCATGTTTACAGCTTTCAGGTTCACGTAATCAGAGATTACCAATTTGCAAATTGAACAGTCCACATAAGGGGTTGCAAAAATCATATCCCCCCCATCGGGTTTAAAAAATCCACGCCCCTGAGTGGTACAACAACATGTCTGCAGGTTTACAACACCAGAAATCGGGTTTAAATAACGTGGAAAGCAGAGACAGTCCATTGAATACCTTTGTGCTCAACTACAAACAAAAGTTCTGACGATAAGCTAACACTAAGAGCACTAAAAATTAATTCCCTGTGTTCTTTCTGACTTTTCCAGACCGTCTCTACACTATTAAAGACCATGCTGTGGATATAACAAAACAGATTCTATTCAACGGAAGCATAAATGTCGACACATTTTTTTGTATAACGTAAGTATGTATTCACGATTGATGGTTTTATAGACTTACTCGGTACGAACGTGGAACACAAACACAATAAATCGTATTTTGATGACGTAACAGTTGTTTTATAGCAGAGACATGCAGCTCGTAATTTTGGTGTTGATTGTTTTCGTATAAGGATACTTAACAAAGACCAGCAACTCGATATGAATATTGAAATAAAATCCAAAATGTGTCACACTGGATGTTTAGAGTCGATACCTTATTTTAGAACAAGTATTTTGTAACGCATTTTTGTTGTTTATGGAGTACTGTAAGACTTGAGGTTTTAATACACCTGAGTTTTAAACAGGAACTTTGGACTTAAATACACTTGTGCACCTAAAGGTTTCTGAAACAATTTGGATAAATTTACGTATTTATAGCGTGTTGTAAGAATTGAATGTTTATTAAACAGATGTGTTTAAAGTCTCATTTTGCAATAATAAAAAATAAAACTTTGTTGGCGTATTACAGGCACCATTAAGTAAAACGTGATATGCTACAGGTGGCGCTCTAGTCATCGTAGTTATCAGGAATGAACTATCAAAAAGGTTTGTTTGTTTGTTTTGAGTTTCGCGCAAAGCTACTCGAGGGCTATCTGCGCTAGCCGTTCCTAATTTAGCAGTGTAAGACTAGAGGAATGGCAGCTAGTCATCACCCACCGCCAACTCTTGGGCTACTCTTTTACCAACGAATAATGGAATTGACCGTCACATTATAACGCCCCCACGGCTGAAAGGTCGAGCATGTTTGGTGTGACGGAGATTCGAACCCGCGACCCTCGGATCAAAAAGGCCGAAACTAAATATACTACAATGAATATCTGTAATATACACGTTATCTGATACCAAAATAGTGTTTACTGTTGTTTGGTAAAGGATTATATTGAAATATTGTGGTAATATGAATTTGTTACTTTTGAAAATTGACTATAGCACGAGGAAAGATTAAATGGTGTAGAAAATAAACCCCTAGCATTTTTGAAAAGAAAACCTGTTAAACTCAGTAGCTATGTTTCAGTTCCGCTTGTTATAACTCATCCGATTTCAGTTTATTTCTTGGGACTACTGGTGTTTAACCGAAAAAATTGAAGGATCGATATATGAAGTAAGCGCATTACAAGTGTTCTGTTGTGTAAAGTTTGTGCTTACAAATAGTTTCATTTTATAAAATAGAAATGTGGACAGATTTCTCGTTCACTTGTTTGTTTGTGTTGAATTTCGCGCAGAGCTACTCGAAGGCTATCTGCGTTAGCCGTCCTTAATGAGGCCTGGCATGGCCTAGCGCGTTAAGGCGTGCGCTTCGTAATCTGAGGGTCGCGGGTTCGCGCCCGAGTCGCGCCAAACATGCTCGCCCTCCCAGCCGTGGGGGCGTTATAATGTGACAGTCAATCCCACTATTCGTTGGTAAAAGAGTAGCCCAAGAATTGGCGGTGGGTGGTGATGACTAGCTGCCTTCCCTCTAGTCTTACACTGCTAAATTAGGGACGGCTAGCACAGAGAGTCCTCGAGTAGCTTTGTGCGAAATTCCAAAAAACAAACAAACAAACCGTCCTTAATTTAGCAGTGTAAGACTAGAAGGATAGCAGCTAGTCATCACCACCCACCGCAAACTCTTGGGCTACTCTTTTACCAACGAATAGTGGGATTGAACAGAACATTATAACGCCCCCATGGCTGAAAGGGAGAGCATAATTTGTTAGATGGGGGATTCGAACCCGGGGACACTCAGAATGCGGGGGTTAAATACCCTTAACCCTTGTGGTTCACATATGAATGTCTTCGTGATTTGTTTCTTATCATAGTTTGAAACATATATATATGTGTGTGTGTATATTTTCTCTAGCGGTTTTCTCACGGTGCACACAGTATGGACATGGACTGAGGGATCGTACACACATTTCAGTGTTCCTCTGTACATTCTGGTAAGATATTTCAGGTAAGTTACTAGAACGTAAACCACTTCCTGTACATGTGTTTGTTTTATTTTTAGAATATCACGCAACGATACACTAGGGCTAATTACGCTACCCGTTTCTAATTTAGCAGTGCAAGACTAGAGGGAAGGCAGCTAGTCATCACCACCCACCGCCAACTCTTGGGTTACTCTTTTACCAACGAATAGGGGGATTGATCGTGACATAATAGCACCCCCACGGCTGAAAGGCCGAGTATGCTTGGAGTGACGGGGATTCAAAACCGCTTCTCTCAGATTAGGATTAGATCCATCTGGCGATACCGGATTTACCTTGAATATTTTGCTGTTTAATTTCTTACCTTCGATACTACATTTAAATAAATATATAAAACTTACACTTTATACGGGATTGCAATTTTGAACATGAACAACGCCTCGAGCGTATGTGGGTGAAGGGATGAGGTCAGAAATCCCTAAATTTTCAACATGAACAACGCCTTGGGCGTATGTGGGTGAAAGGAACATGTCAGAAACCTCTAAATTTTCAACATGAACAACGCCTTGGGCGTATGTGGGTGAAGGGATCAGGCCAGAAACCTCTAAATTTTCAACATGAACAACGCCTCGGGCGTATGTGGGTGAAGGGATCAGGTCAGAAACCCCTAAATTTTCAACATGAACAACGCCTTGGGCGTATGTGGGTGAAGGGAACATGTCAGAAACCTCTAAATTTTCAACATGAACAACGCCTCGGGCGTATGTGGGTGAAGGGATCAGGTCAGAAACCTTTAAATTTTTAAGTACGCATCAAAAGGAAGGCTGTCAGTAAGGTACACCCAACGCCACCAGGGCTTTGTCAGGCTTCTTGTGTCGGATAAAAGATTTGACTGTCACTTCTATGTCGCACCCATGGCAGAAAGTGCAAATATTTTTTGGCGACATGGTGTTTCGAACCATACTTAACACGAGTTCAGAAAAACTATTAAAATTTATTTGCAATTAATACTCAATTGCAAACGGAATAGACAACTTCGATCTATGTCATCGATATGAGGAACACTTAAGAAAATCTCGTAATTTGAGTTTCGTGTTGAGTGATATCAATAAAAAATACAAAACTTCGTGAATTTTGACCAATTTTTATATTTACAATTTTTTTTTTCAGATTTGAATATATTAAGTATTTTACCCTAACGTGGTTTCTTACGTTCAACAAAAATGATAAATGATGCTGTTAGGTTTGGTTTTGGTTTGAATTTCGCGCAAAGCTACACGAGGGCTATCTGCGCTAGACGTCCCTAACTTAGCAGTGTAAGACTAAAGGGAAAGCAGCTAGTTATCACCACCCACCGCCAACTCTTGGGCTACTCTTTTATCAACGAATAGTGGGATTGATCGTGACATTATAAAGCACCCACGTTATCAGTTCCAAATAAGGAATGACTATAGCCGAGCCATGGATCTTTGACCTGTCCACTTAGTTCATGTATAGCATAAGTGTTTCGCGAACTGAAAATTATAACAGCAGTATCTGAATGTTTAACACAGAACATGCTCACTTGTTTTACAGGTTGGTGAATGTTTAACACAGAACATGCTCACTTGTTTTACAGGTTGGTGAATGTTTAACACAGAACATGTTCACTTGTTTTACAGGTTGGTGAATGTTTAACACAGAACTTGTTCACTTGTTTTACAAATTGGTGAATGTTTAACACAGAATATGCTCACTTGTTTTACAAGTTGGTGAATGTTTAACACAGAACATGCTCACTTGTTTTACAGGTTGGTGACACCTTTGACCCTTCTTTTACTGTTAACGTTTCTCATGCCACTGATTGGTTCGGGACCTTTGTGGTCAGAAACCATAACCCCTGTTGTGGACAAGTGCCGACAGTATTGGTGGACTAATCTGCTCTTTGTTCAAAACCTAGTGAAACCGGTGCAGGTAAGCTATATAACTCTCATTACTTTATCATCCCTAGTGAAACCGGTGCAGGTAAGCTGTATAACACTCATTACTTTATCATCCCTAGTGAAACCGGTGCAGGTAAGCTGTATAACTCTCATTACTTTATCATCCTTAGTGAAACCAGTGCAGGTAAGCTATATAACTCTCATTACTCTATCATCCTTAGTGAAACCAGTGCAGGTAAGCTGTATAACTCTCATTACTTTATCATCCCTAGTGAAACCAGTGCAGGTAAGTTCTATAACTCTCATTACTTTATCATCCCTAGTGAAACCGGTGCAGGTAAGTTGTATAACTCTCATTACTTTATTATCTCTAGTAAAACCAGTGCAGGTAAGCTGTATAACTCTCATTACTTTATCATCCATAGGGAAACCAGTGCAGGTAAGTTCCATGATTCTCGTTACTTCACTGTCACGAGTGAAACCGGTGCAGGTAAGCTCCATGATTCTCATTACTTCACTATACTTAGTGAAACCAGTGCAGGTAAGCTGTATAACTCTCATTACTTTATCATCCCTAGTGAAACCAGTGCAGGTAAGCTGCATCACTCTCATTACTTCACTATCGTTTCTTACCGACAATAATCGTGATTTCAGTGTGAATCCAATGTTTGAAGCTCGTTTCTCACGGACAGTTTCTATATTTTCAGTGTCATTCCCATACGTGGTATATTGCATGTGACTTTCAGTTCCATGTGCTAGCGGTGGCAGTGTTTCTACCGTTACTATGGTAAGTTCTCGCAGTGTTTCTACCGTTACTATGGTAAGTTCTCGCAGTGTTTCTACCGTTACTATGGTAAGTTCTTAGCTTCTTATACATTATACCTGGTAGATTTTGCCTCATTCACTCAGCGTAAAGTAACAAAAAATTAAATCAAAAACGCTTCGGAAGTTTGTGTAAAAATTCTTCAATTGGTTTTGATATATTACATTTAGTAACTTCTACATAGAGATCTGTACAAGAGAGTTTGAAGACAAAACTCAAGTAAAGGTCTGAGAAAATGGCCTCAAACAGAACGAACACAGTGTTCAAAATATTTTGAGTATTAAAAATTTGTTTTCAGGTCACTTTGATATGTGAGCATCATTCGCTCGATGTCTCTGTTCTGAGGGTATTTTAAAAGGTTATTTGTATGTATACATGTGTATAAAGGCTATTTTTACATGTAGATTAACACAAGCTGATGAAGCAACACCATAAACCGAGCGTTTTTCCTATCCTTCAGCTGATTCAAAAATATAAATAAATTAGATTTTGTTGTTGTTGTTGGTTTGGTTTATTTGTTTGAATTTCGCGCAAAGCTACACGAGGGTTATGTGCACTAGCCGTCCCTAATTTTGCAGTGTAAGACTAGAGGGAAGACTAGTCATTGCCACCTGCTGCCAAATCTTGGGCTACTCTTTTACCAACGAAGAGTGGGATTGACCGTCACATTATAACGCCCCCACGGCTGAAAGGGCAAGTATGTTTTGTGTAACAGGGATTCGAATCCACGACGCTCGTATTTCGAGTCGAGTGCCTTAACCACCTGGCCATGCCGGGGCCTCTAGAGGAGGATAGAGTTAGTATGTGGAGACACAACTGATCCTTTTCTGTTGTATGAAAAAATAATAATTTATGGGCTTACTATAAAAGTTGGTAAAATATTTTCGGTGTAGAAATGTACTTTTAACAATGAATCAGCTTATCTTTCCACTAATATTTATTTAAAAATCGTTTTATAACAATAATATTATTTAGATTAAATATTTAGAAACATAAAATCCGTAATTTAGTCTTTGTTTTTAGTGTATAAATTTGAAACATAAAATTAACTTTTATTTTTGTTCGGTTTCTTAAAACACAATGCAGGAAACCGGTTCTTGGTCTTGCAATTATACTTACCTTTGCAATAGTTTCTGTGGCGTCATCTATATTCATAACCTGGTACTATCAGTTCCCTCCTACACTTTTATGGCCAGTAATTCACAAAAGGTAGGTTTTACATTTGTTTTCACACTCTATTTATTTATACTACGTATTTACTGTCATAATACATTGTTTTACAAGACTTGAAATGTTTATATAGCTGCAGATCTTTCTTATAAAAACTACATTCTAATTATTAATGTAATCAGATTTTAAATAAATAATTTCTGCTGTTTAAAGCTCTATGTGATTAGACAAATACCACCAAGTACGTTTTCATTATAAATTGTTTGTGATGCTTTAAGTAAATGTCTGACTCTAACTGGAGTTTATTAACGCTTTGTTTATTTAATGTTTTCTTTTTAAAGTATTAGGGAGTATTGAATTACTTATCTAAATTACAGCCAAGTGTTAAAACCGAGAGATAACTTATGGTTTGACTTTAATAATGTGATGAAAAATATGTAATATATCGATTTAGAACAGGGGTGTGCAACATTTTTCGTCGGTGGGCCATATAACCAACTTCATCAATCAAGCGGGGCCACTTAAAAAACAAGCTTATTCGTGTACATGCACAATAAATTAAAAAAAATTCTCAAAATGCAAGCAATAATATTTTATATTTTTGCATGAGTGATCATTTTAGTGCGACACTTGAAATTTAGAGTCCTTGCAGAGCTTGTCAATATCAGCTTTGACAGAAGTGGTTGCCACTCTTAACTGACTGGTCAAATGTTCATCAGTCAGCTGACTTCTACATTTGGTTTTGATGAGCTTCATTTTGGAGAAAAATTGCTCACAGCAGTAGGTGCTACCAAAAAGGGAGGCAATTCTTTGTGCATGACGGGACAAATTGGGAAACTTTTCACGTACACAGAGTTTGTAAAAGTCTAGCAAACTGTTTTCAGAGAATTTCCTTTTAGTGTCCATGTCAGCCTGCAGTTCAATGAGTTCCATTTGGCAATCATCAGGACTGTCTTCCACTGCCAAATCAAAAGGTTGAGCGAACAATTTCAATCTAATTTCAGTTTGTCTGAAATCTGGAAATCTGTTTGCAAACTCATCACGCAGCTTTTGTACACTGGTTCCATATTTGGTGCAATCCAGATTAGGAAATTCCAGTTTCCTGGTTGCAAGACATGTAAAATGGGTCAATATGGCTCTTCTCAACTGAACCTGGAAAAGTTGCAATTTCTTCTCAAAAGCACAAATATGCTCAAACAACTTATTCACAAGTTGACTTTTCCTTGTAGTTTTAAGTTTAAATCAGACAGATGCTGTGTAATGTCTGTGAGGAATGCTAAGTCATTCAGCCAGTTCTCATTGCTCAAGAAGTCCACATTCTGACGTTTGCTCTCCATGAAGAACTTAATCTCCTCTCGCAGATTCCAGAATCTCTTCAAAGTAGCAACTCTACTAAGCCAACGTACAGCAGAGAAGTACAAAACATCTGAATACTCACTGTCCAGCTCATCTAAAAAAGTTTTAAATTGTCGATGATTTAATCCTCGTGTTCGAATATAATTTACGCATTGGACGACATTTTTCATGACTTCTGCAAAATCCAGAACTTTGGTGCACAAGCTCTCTTGGTGAATAATGCAATGGCTTACAACTACGTCTTGTGCTCCAATTGCAGTTAGAAATTTCTTGGTGAATCCATTTGTCCTACCTGTCATGGAAGGAGCACCATCTGTTGTAACACCACATAATTTATAAGGATTCAGTTCAAACTTTTCTACAACCTTAAGCACTTGTTCACAAATATCCTGTCCTGTGGTTGTGGAGGAAAGGCTTGCCATATCTAAAACTCTTCGAAAACATCAAAGCCTGCAGTAACAGCTCTGATGAAAATGACAAGTTGGGATGTGTCATTGATATCAGTGCTTTCATCCAAAGCCAGACTGAAAGCTTCACACGAATTCAATCTCTATTTCAAAGTTTTTAGATGTCCTCTGAAAGATCTTTTGTCCTGCGTGAGACAGTAAAGCGGAAAAGGCTAGTTTGCTCCACCAAATATTTTTTATCTGGACATGCATATTCTGTGAATATTGTTAAACAATTTTTAATAAATTCTCCATCACTGAAAGGCTTTCCCTTTTCTGCCATACATTCACAAAGCTTAAAACTCAGTTTTGTCACCAGTTCTGAATTTTTCTTGAAAGTGGTAAAAACACCTTGTTGCTTTTCAATGGATGTTTTTAAATGTTCAATTTTGTCCTTTCGTGCCTGACCAACAATTTCATCAAACTGGGAGGAGTGCTTAGTTGCGTAATGTCGCTTAATATTGTACTCTTTCATGACTGCAATTGTAGTTTGACAGACGAGGCAGACAACACCTTGATTATGTGGGACAACAAGATATTTTGTGCACCATTCACTGTTGAATAACCTTCCTCATCATCAATTTTTCGTTTCTTAACTGCTGACATTTTACTAGCCCTGAAATCAAAACAAAAATTATTCTCACGAAAATAGCAAAGTAGAAAAAAACATAGAATTTATTTACACATGGAACCTCTTATGGACAGAAACACATGTTTCTAAATTGGCATCCGATCATAGCCTTCCGGTACTTAAATTAATTGAGAATAGCAAAATACAGTGTGACCTCGCCTATTCGCGGTTCGCCATTCGCGGCCCCGCATATTCGCGGGTTATGCGCGAACTGCGTTTTGTAGGTCACAGAGACTGAAAGGGCTTTTCGAGGAGATTTCTTTTGTATTTACTCAATCAAGCCGTTTTTATCAATTGTCGTCTTCACCAAACAAGATTGGACTGCTATTGGCTGACTGCCTCAGCTTCTCCAACAATGCAAACGGCAAAGCACAGCCCGGTAACGCACGGTACAATTTAGTGAAATACATAACAGTATGCAATATTGCTACATTATTACTGCATCAATGAGTATAAGTATCATTAGTGTTTGGGAAGCATTTCATATAGTATATAATCGCATACATATACGTTTTAAAACTGCATCCAATATTCGCGGTTTTCGCTATTCGCGGGAGGGTAAAGAACGTAACCCCGCGAATAACGAGGTCACACTGTACATAGAATCAGATGCATCTGAAAGCAAAAATTTTAATAAATTCAGTAAAGTCACAACAATATGCTAAATAATAATCAATTTACCTTCAATCTCTTGTAGTAACTGTAAAAGGTAATAAAATTTTCACCAATAATGAATGACGGACAGCAGAGGTTAGGGAAAATTGTCGCCAGCGGGCGAAGGCGAGGTTCAGGACATGACGTTGAGTCGTAGACAATAGTGCTAGTGCACGTCACCTATTCATGCCCTAAGGAGGCCGACCAATCGAATTCGGCCTGCTCCTCTCTAGCAAAGATAATTTTAGAAGTTTGTCGAGTCGAAGCCTGGGAATCCCGTAGGATCGATGCTTTTAAAAATATTCCATTTGCGTTGGATTACAGATCAGGCCACATGGTTAGATTACAACAACTAGGGCCACACTAAATGGCTTGGCGGGCCGGGTTGTGGCCCGTGGGCCGCCTGTTGCACACCCCTGATTTAGAAGGACAGATAAGTAACTTATGACAAAGACAGTAATTATATAAAACATACATAAGTTTCTATGGTTTTATTAAGAAGTAGTTTGATTGTAGGGTTACCACTGTTACCATTGTTTTGACTTACTAACACATTAAATGTCCTGGTAAAAACTTATGATGATCCAGGGTTGCGACTAGTACAAAAATAATAAACATGATTAAATATATAAATGAAGAGTTGTAATTAAGAAATACTGAACCATCAAGTGTACTCTAATACATAGCGTATTAAATTGTCATATATATCATCGTCATGACGATAAACCTACTTGAAAGAAAAATGTATCTCAGGACGGCTGGTATTTGTGTTAACGCTTACTAACAAAGCAGAGGACAACGTTTCGACCTTCTTAGGTCATCTTCAGGTTATACTCCTGAGATACAGTTCTTTCAGATCAGCGTGACCACATCGTGTTTCTGAGGTTCCTTGGTATTGAGATTTATTCTCACAAAAAATAAAATAGAAACGTTCTCTGCACCTTGAAGCTGTGGGTGCGTTATAAGAATGACGGTTAGAATCGGCTGTTCAAACAGACATAGTAGTCTCACAGTTGGCGGTGGGTACTATTGACAAGTTGTCTTTTTTCTAGTCCGTCAGTTAAAAATTTATTCATCGCTGTTTGCGAGTAGTTCTTGTTTCACTTTGCGGGAAGTTCTGAAACAAATTAACAAATAAATAGTTGGTTCACACTCTATTTGGTTTGTTTGGAATTTTGCGCAAAGCTACACGAGGGCTATCTGCGCTAGCCATCCTTAATTTAACAGTATGAGACTAGAGGAAAGGCAAAACTAACCATCAACACCCGTTGGTAGAAGAGTAGCCCAAGAGTTGGCGGTGGGTAGTGATGGTCCCTAATTTAGCAGTGTAAGACTAGAGGGAAGGCAGCTAGTCATCACCACCAACCGCCAACTCTTGAGCTACTCTTTTAGTAACGAATAGTGGGATTGACTGTCTCATTATAACGACCTCACGGCTGAAAGGGCGAGCATGTTTGGTGCGACAGGGATTCGAACCCGCGACCCTAAGATTACGAGTCGAATGCCATGCTGGGCCTCTACTTTGTTTGAGAAATTCTTAATAACACCCTGAAGTATATTCTTAATAAACCCTAGTGTGTTATATCAGTCGAGGTGTTGTTATAATTTGCTATAAGTATCAGACCTTCGTAGCTAAGCTGTAAGTACGGACCAACAAATTACATGAAAAATTTAATATTATCTTATATCCAGTTGTTTAGTATTTGTTTTTGAATTACAGATATTTGTTTCGGATTCCAGATAAACCTAAATGTTAACCATCCTTTTTTTTTTAACCCCCAGAGAACTGTGGGATATGCTGTCGAAATTATACTACCAACCGCATCACCACCTGTCAACCTACTGCGTGGGTCTCGTGGCTGGATACATCCTAATAAGGAAAAGACATCTCAATCTTTCTTTGGTAATGTTTTACATCGGTTATATTTTGCAAAAAAAAAAAAAAAATATTGAAGTCGAGTCTAAAAATAATAATGACTTGAATTTCGCCTAAAGCTACACGAGGGCTATCTGTGCTAGCCGTCCCTAATTTAGTAGTGTAAGACTAGAGGAATGTCAGCTAGTCATCACCCACCGCCAACTCTTGGGCTACTCTTTTACCAACGAACAGTGGGAGTGATCGTAACATTATAACGCCCCCACGGCTGAAAGGGCGAGCATGTTTGGTGTGACGGGGATTCGAACCCGCGACTCTCAGATTATGAGGCGAGCGCCTTAGCCACCTGGCCATGCCGGGCCAATGATAATAAAGCTAATGTACTTTGTCTGTGCAATAAAAATGTTAAATATAAGTATTGAAACAATTAGGCCTAAATGTTTTAAATAAATTTCATAGCATCTACAAGGGCAGTCCAGTACAACTGGAGTTCAACCTATAGAGTAAGGTCGGAACAATGTACCCTGTATCCTTGTACTAGTAATACTTATGACGTAGTTATCAGATGAAATTTGTAAATTAAAGGTCTGGAATAGATAATAAATGTAGGATAAAGCTGCTGTTTTATCAGATATTGTACTAAATGTAGGATAAAGTTGATGTTTTATCAGATATTGTACTACATGTAGGATAAAGCTGCTGTTTTGTCAGATATTGTACTAAATGTAGGATAAAGCTGCTGTTTTTATCAGATATTGTACTACATATAGGATAAAGCTGCTGTTATTTTATCAGATATTGTACTAAATGTAGGATAAAGCTGCTGTTTTGTCAGATATTGTACTAAATGTAGGATAAAGCTGCTGTTTTTATCAGATATTGTACTACATGTAGGATAAAGCTGCTGTTTTGTCAGATATTGTACTAAATGTAGGATAAAGCTGCTGTTTTTATCAGATATTGTAGTACATATAGGATAAAGCTGCTGTTATTTTATCAGATATTGTACTAAATGTAGGATAAAGCTGCTGTTTTGTCAGATATTGTACTAAATGTAGGATAAAGCTGCTGTTTTTATCAGATATTGTACTACATGTAGGATAAAGCTGCTGTTTTATCAGATATTGTACTAGATGTAGGATAAAGCTGCTGTTTTTATCAGATATTGTACTAAATGTAGGATAAAGCTGCTGTTTTATCAGATATTGTACTAAATGTAGGATAAAGCTGCTGTTTTATCACATATTGTACTAAATGTAGGATAAAGCTGCTGTTTTATCAGATATTGTACTAAATGTAGGATAAAGCTGCTGTTTTTATCAGATATTGTACTAAATGTAGGATAAAGCTGCTGTTTTTATCAGATATTGTACTACATGTAGGATAAAGCTGCTGTTATTTTATCAGATATTGTACTAAATGTAGGATAAAGCTGCTGTTTTTATCAGATATTGTACTACATGTAGGATAAAGCTGCTGTTATTTTATCAGATATTGTACTAAATGTAGGATAAAGCTGCTGTTATTTTATCAGATATTGTACTAAATGTAGGATAAAGCTGCTGTTTTATCAGATATTGTACTAAATGTAGGATAAAGTTGATGTTTTATCAGATATTGTACTACATGTAGGATAAAGCTGCTGTTTTGTCAGATATTGTACTAAATGTAGGATAAAGCTGCTGTTTTTATCAGATATTGTACTACATGTAGGATAAAGCTGCTGTTATTTTATCAGATATTGTACTAAATGTAGGATAAAGCTGCTGTTATTTTATCAGATATTGTACTAAATGTAGGATAAAGCTGCTGTTTTTATCAGATATTGTACTAAATGTAGGATAAAGCTGCTGTTTTATCAGATATTGTACTAAATGTAGGATAAAGCTGCTGTTTTTATCAGATATTGTACTAAATGTAGGATAAAGCTGCTGTTTTATCAGATATTGTACTAAATGTAGGATAAAGCTGCTGTTTTTTATCAGATATTGTACTAAATGTAGGATAAAGCTGCTGTTTTATCAGATATTGTACTAAATGTAGGATAAAGCTGCTGTTTTATCAGATATTGTACTAAATGTAGGATAAAGCTGCTGTTTTATCAGATATTGTACTAAATGTAGGATAAAGTTGCTGTTTTATCAGATATTGTACTAAATGTAGGATAAAGCTGCTGTTTTATCAGATATTGTACTAAATGTAGGATAAAGCTGCTGTTTTGTCATACATTGTACTAAATGTAGGATAAAGCTGCTGTTTTGTCATACATTGTACTAAATGTAGGATAAAGCTGCTGTTTTATCAGATATTGTACTAAATGTAGGATAAAGCTGCTGTTTTATCAGATATTGTACTAAATGTACGATAAAGCTGCTGTTTTATCAAATATTGCACTAAATGTAGGATAAAGCTGTTATTTTATCAGATATTGTACTAAAAGTAGAATAGAGCTGCTGTTTTATCAGATATTGTACTAAATGTAGGCGGGCCTGGCATGGCCAAGCGCGTAAGGCGTGCGACTCGTAATCTGAGGATCGTGGGTTCGCGCTCGCGTCGCGCTAAACATGCTCGCCTTCCCAGCCGTGGGGGCGTATAATGTGACTGTCTATCCCACTATTCGTTGGTAAAAGAGTAGCTCAAGAGTTGGCGGTGGGTGGTGATGACTAGCTGCCTTCCCTCTAGTCTTACACTGCTACATTAGGGACGGCTAGCGCAGATAGCCCTCGAGTAGCTATGTGTGAAATTAAAAAAAACAAAACAAAATCAAACAAGCCTTCTAGTCTTACACTGGTAAATTAGGGACGGCTAGCACAGATAGCTCTCGAGTAGCTTTGTGCGAATTTCAAAAACAAACAAACAAACAAAAACAAAACAAACTCAATAAAACAGTGTGTAGTTTGCATATATTACGTTCATTCTAAAGATTCGCGAATTATTATTTAACTGTAATCATTCATTGATTATTTATTTGTACAAGTTTGAATTTAAGCTAGAAATGCATGCGTTAAAATATTTTAAGTTGGAAATGTCATTTCCAGCCAGTTCAAATAGCAGGATGGACGCTAGCCGCCTGTTCGAACATGATCAGTTTATATGGAGTCTACAACTGGAGCCGAGGTGTGGGTGATAGTCAGACAGTAGGGCTGTTGTACTCTGGTTTACATCGAACGTTGTGGGCGGCTGGTATTGCTTGGATTCTTGTAGCCTGTATCAGTGGAAAAGGAGGTAAGTCCATTATGGAAATACACTATTATTGCAACGGCAGTAAATATTCCAAGTAATATAAGTCACTATAATTATTATATATTCCCAGGTTTTCAAAGTAACTGGTAGTTAATCCAGTAGTGTACTACCCTATAAAGTACTTGAAATGAGAATTCATTAAGATGGTTTGTTTCACTCGAAAAGCTTTAAACGAAATGTCATGTCATCCAATCTTTATCACTGGATGGTGGAAATTATATAAGGTAGCAACGAAGATCATTTTTATAATCAAAGGGATGGAAGGAAAAGGATAGACAGAAGGATAGTTCAGTTCCAAAAAGAAACTATCTCCAGATAGGCGTAAACAGGGTAATTAATAGCATTGTTTACCAACTTGACCTTGGTGAAGTCCGAGGGGAGATAGTTCTACAACAGTCCTAAACCAGCATTATAGGCTTAAGCACTTCAATTCCTGAGGTAAATGTAGTTGTTGAAAGCGAAGAACAATCATTTCCTTGACGTCACGTAAATGTATTTTAGAACAGTGTTTGGTTACTTTGTTATTAGGGTATTTATGCTGTGCCCACGCGGGAATCGAAACCCGAATTTTAATGTTAAAAGCTCTCAGAAGTCCTGTTGCTCCACTGGTGTTCATAGTTTATTCTTATTTATGCCAGTTTTAATATAAACAAAGTGTTCATATTTTATTATTTTTATGTCTGTTTTAAGATAAGTAAAGTTTTCATAATTTATTCTTGTTTATGCCTCTTTTAAGATAAATAAAGTGTTCATATTTTATTATTTTTATGCATGTTTTAAGATAAATAAAGTGTTCATAGTTTATTCTTATTATGCCTGTTTTAAGATAAACAAAGTTTTCATATTTTATTATTTTTTATGTCTGTTTTATGATAAATAAAGTTTTCATAGTTTATTCTTATTTATGCCTGTTTTAAGATAAATAAAGTGTTAATATTTTATTACTTTTATGCATGTTTTAAGACAAACAAAGTGTTCATATTTTATTATTATTTATGCTTGTTTTAATATAAACAAAGTGTTCATATTTTATTATTATTTATGCTTGTTTTAAGATGAACAAAGTGTTCATGTTTTATTCTTTTTATATTTATTTTAAGATGAACAAAGTGTTCATATTTTATTATTTTTATGCTTCTTTTAAGATGAACAAAGTGTTCATATTTTATTATTATTTATACCTGTTTTAAGATAAACAAAGTGTTCATATTTTATTATTGTTTATGTTTGTTTTAAGATGAACAAAGTGTTCATATTTTATTATTTATATGCTTGTTTTAAGATGAACAAAGTTTTCATATTTTATTCTTATTTATGCCTGTTTTAAGATAAATAAAGTTTTCATATTTTATTCTCATTTATGCTTGTTTTAAGCTGAACAAAGTGTTCATATTTTATTATTATTTATGCTTGTTTTAAGACAAATAAAGTGTTCATATTTTATTATTATTTATGCCTGTTTTAAGATAAAGTGTTCATATTATTTTATTATTTATGCTTGTTTTAAGATAAAGTGTTCATATTCTATTATTATTTATGCCTGTTTTAAGATAAAGTGTTCATATTCTATTATTATTCATGCTTGTTTTCAGATAAACAAAGTGTTCATATTCTATTATTATTTATGTTTATTTTAAGATAAACAAAGTGTTCATATTTTATTATTTTTTATGCTTGTTTTAAGACAAACAAAGTGTTCATATTTTATTATTATTTATGCTTGTTTTAAGATAAAGTGTTCATATTCTATTATTATTTATGCTTGTTTTAAGATAAACAAAGTGTTCATATTTTGTTATTATTTATGCTTGTTTTAAGATAAAGTGTTCATATTCTATTATTATTTATGCTTGTTTTAAGATAAACAAAGTGTTCATATTCTATTATTATTTATGCTTGTTTTAAGATAAACAAAGTGTTCATATTTTGTTATTATTTATGCTTGTTTTAAGATAAAGTGTTCATATTCTATTATTATTTATGCTTGTTTTAAGATAAACAAAGTGTTCATATTTTGTTATTATTTATGCTTGTTTTAAGATAAACAAAGTGTTCATATTCTATTATTATTTATGCCTGTTTTAAGATAAAGTGTTCATATTCTATTATTATTCATGCTTGTTTTCAGATAAACAAAGTGTTCATATTCTATTATTATTTATGTTTATTTTAAGATAAACAAAGTGTTCATATTTTATTATTTTTTATGCTTGTTTTAAGACAAACAAAGTGTTCATATTTTATTATTATTTATGCTTGTTTTAAGATAAACAAAGTGTGCATATTCTATTATTATTTATGCTTGTTTTCAGATAAACAAAGTGTTCATATTCTATTGTTATTTATGCTTGTTTTAAGATAAACAAAGTGTTCATATTTTGTTATTATTTATGCTTGTTTTAAGATAAAGTGTTCATATTCTATTATTATTTATGCTTGTTTTAAGATAAACAAAGTGTTCATATTTTGTTATTATTTATGCTTGTTTTAAGATCAAGTGTTCATATTCTATTATTATTTATGCTTGTTTTAAGATAAACAAAGTGTTCATATTTTGTTATTATTTATGCTTGTTTTAAGATAAACAAAGTGTTCATATTTTGTTATTATTTATGCTTGTTTTAAGCTCCTTTCTTTACAACGACGTTTAAATAATTCAGTTTCGTGTAGTTAAACACTTACAGTTCATTTGTTGAAACATTTTTTCACATGAGTCACCACTATTTAAATTACGTCACTATCTAAATATATATGACAAATTCTTTTCTCCTTTCTGTTTTATTTCAATATTCTCAAAACAGCCCGTAATAGTCAACCAAAGTTTTGTATCACTCAAGTGACAAAACAACAGTACTAAGATATATGAACTATGTATTAAAGTGTTTTTGTTCCTACTGTCTGTAATACAGGTATCATCAGTCAGTTGTTATCGTGGAACGGAATGAAAGTCCTCGATCGCTTGACGTATATGGTTTATCTGTTACATCCACTGGTTCAGTACGCTTATATCGGACAACTGAGACACAATACAGACGCACGAGCCATCACTTTTGTAAGTTGCAGAGAACATTTTTATAGCCAACTTGGATATTTTGTAAAATTCAAAAAACAAACAAGCAAAAAATAGTTATGATAATAATGAAGTACATGAGTTGGAAGTACATGAAACAGTTATGATAACAGAAACATACATTAGGTTTAGTTGACGAAACAGTTATGATAACAGAAACATACATTAGGTTTAGTTGACGAAACAGTTATGATAACAGAAACATACATTAGGTTTAGTTGACGAAACAGTTATGATAACAGAAACATACATTAGGTTGAGTTGACGAAACAGTTATGATAACAGAAACATACATTAGGTCGAGTTGACGAAACAGTTATGATAACAGAAACATACATTAGGTCGAGTTGACGAAACAGTTATGATGACAGAAACATACATTAGGTTGAGTTGACGAAACAGTTATGATAACAGAAACATACATTAGGTTGAGTTGACGAAACAGTTATGATAACAGAAACATACATTAGGTCGAGTTGACGAAACAGTTATGATAAGAGAAACATACATTAGGTGGAGTTGACGAAACAGTTATGATAACAGAAACATACATTAGGTGGAGTTGACGAAACAGTTATGATAACAGAAACATACATTAGGTCGAGTTGACGAAACAGTTATGATAACAGAAACATACATTAGGTCGAGTTGACGAAACAGTTATGATGACAGAAACATACATTAGGTTGAGTTGACGAAACAGTTATGATGACAGAAACATACATTAGGTTGAGTTGACGAAACAGTTATGATAACAGAAACATACATTAGGTCGAGTTGACGAAACAGTTATGATAAGAGAAACATACATTAGGTTGAGTTGACGAAACAGTTATGATAAGAGAAACATACATTAGGTGGAGTTGACGAAACAGTTATGATAACAGAAACATACATTAGGTGGAGTTGACGAAACAGTTATGATAACAGAAACATACATTAGGTTGAGTTGACGAAACAGTTATGATAACAGAAACATACATTAGGTCGAGTTGACGAAACAGTTATGATAACAGAAACATACATTAGGTCAAGTTGACGAAACAGTTATGATAACAGAAACATACATTAGGTCGAGTTGACGAAACAGTTATGATAACAGAAACATACATTAGGTGGAGTTGACGAAACAGTTATGATAACAGAAACATACATTAGGTGGAGTTGACGAAACAGTTATGATAACAGAAACATACATTAGGTCGAGTTGACGAAACAGTTATGATAAGAGAAACATACATTGGGTTGAGTTGACGAAACAATTATGATAACAGAAACATACATTAGGTCGAGTTGACGAAACAGTTATGATAACAGAAACTTACATTAGGCTGAGTTGACGAAACAGTTATGATAACAGAAACATACATTAGGTCGAGTTGACGAAACAGTTATGATAACAGAAACATACATTAGGTTGAGTTGACGAAACAGTTATGATAACAAAAACATACATTAGGTTGAGTTGACGAAACAGTTATGATAACAGAAACATACATTAGGTTGAGTTGACGAAACAGTTATGATAACAGAAACATACATTAGGTCGAGTTGACGAAACAGTTAAGATAACAGAAACATACATTATGTTGAGTTGACGAAACAGTTATGATAACAGAAACATACATTAGGTTGAGTTGACGAAACAGTTATGATAACAGAAACATACATTAGGTCGAGTTGACGAAACAGTTATGATAACAGAAACATACATTAGGTCGAGTTGACGAAACAGTTATGATAACAGAAACATACATTAGGTCGAGTTGACGAAACAGTTATGATAACAGAAACATACATTAGGTCGAGTTGACGAAACAGTTATGATAACAGAAACATACATTAGGTCGAGTTGACGAAACAGTTATGATAAGAGAAACATACATTAGGTTGAGTTGACGAAACAGTTATGATAAGAGAAACATACATTAGGTGGAGTTGACGAAACAGTTATGATAACAGAAACATACATTAGGTGGAGTTGACGAAACAGTTATGATAACAGAAACATACATTAGGTGGAGTTGACGAAACAGTTATGATAACAGAAACATACATTAGGTGGAGTTGACGAAACAGGTATGATAACAGAAACATACATTAGGTGGAGTTGACAGAAACAGTTATGATAACAGAAACATACATTAGGTCGAGTTGACGAAACAGTTATGATAAGAGAAACATACATTGGGTTGAGTTGACGAAACAATTATGATAACAGAAACATACATTAGGTTGAGTTGACGAAACAGTTATGATAACAGAAACATACATTAGGTCAAGTTGACGAAACAGTTATGATAACAGAAACATACATTAGGTCGAGTTGACAGAAACAGTTATGATAACAGAAACTTACATTAGGCTGAGTTGACGAAACAGTTATGATAACAGAAACATACATTAGGTCGAGTTGACGAAACAGTTATGATAACAGAAACATACATTAGGTTGAGTTGACGAAACAGTTATGATAACAAAACATACATTAGGTTGAGTTGACGAAACAGTTATGATAACAGAAACATACATTAGGTTGAGTTGACGAAACAGTTATGATAACAGAAACATACATTAGGTCGAGTTGACGAAACAGGTATGATAACAGAAACATACATTAGGTTTAGTTGAAGAAACGCGTATGATAACAGAAAGATACATTAGGTTGAGTTGACAAAACAGTAATGATAACAGAAAGATACATTAGCTTGAGTTGACGAAACAGTAATGATAACAGAAACATACACTATGTCGAGTTGACGAAACAGTTACGATAACAGAAACTTACATTAGGCTAAGTTGAGGAAACAGTTATGATAACAGAAACATACATTAGGTCGAGTTGACGAAACAGTTATGATAACAGAAACATACATTAGGTTTAGTTGACGAAACAGGTATGATAACAGAAACATACATTAGGTTTAGTTGACGAAACACGTATGATAACAGAAACATACATCAGGTTGAGTTGACGAAACAGTTATGATAACAGAAACTTACATTAGGCTGAGTTGACGAAACAGTTATGATAACAGAAACATACATTAGGTCGAGTTGACGAAACAGTTATGATAACAGAAACATACATTAGGTTGGGTTGATGAAACAGTTATGATAACAGAAACATACGTTACGTTTAGTTGACGAAACAGGTATGATAACAGAAACATACATTAGATTTAGTTGAAGAAACACGTATGATAACAGAAAGATACATTAGGTTGAGTTGACAAAACAGTAATGATAACAGAAAGATACATTAGCTTGAGTTGACGAAACAGTAATGATAACAGAAACATACACTATGTCGAGTTGACGAAACAGTTACGATAACAGAAACTTACATTAGGCTAAGTTGAGGAAACAGTTATGATAACAGAAACATACATTAGGTCGAGTTGACAGAAACAGTTATGATAACAGAAACATACATTAGGTTTAGTTGACAGAAACAGGTATGATAACAGAAACATACATTAGGTTTAGTTGACGAAACACGTATGATAACAGAAACATACATTAGGTTGAGTTGACGAAACAGTTATGATAAGAGAAACATACATTAGGTTGAGTTGACAGAAACAGTTATGATAACAGAAACATACATTAGGTCGAGTTGACAGAAACAGTTATGATAAGAGAAACATACGTTAGGTAGAGTTGACAGAAACAGTTAAGATAACAGAAACATACATTATGTTGAGTTGACGAAACAGTTATGATAACAGAAACATACATTAGGTTGAGTTGACGAAACAGTTATGATAACAGAAACATACATTAGGTCGAGTTGACAGAAACAGTTATGATAACAGAAACATACATTAGGTCGAGTTGACGAAACAGTTATGATAACAGAAACATACATTAGGTCGAGTTGACGAAACAGTTATGATAACAGAAACATACATTAGGTTGAGTTGACGAAACAGTTATGATAACAGAAACATACATTAGGTCGAGTTGACGAAACAGTTATGATAAGAGAAACATACATTAGGTTGAGTTGACGAAACAGTTATGATAAGAGAAACATACATTAGGTGGAGTTGACAGAAACAGTTATGATAACAGAAACATACATTAGGTGGAGTTGACAGAAACAGTTATGATAACAGAAACATACATTAGGTGGAGTTGACGAAACAGTTATGATAACAGAAACATACATTAGGTGGAGTTGACGAAACAGGTATGATAACAGAAACATACATTAGGTGGAGTTGACGAAACAGTTATGATAACAGAAACATACATTAGGTCGAGTTGACGAAACAGTTATGATAAGAGAAACATACATTGGGTTGAGTTGACGAAACAATTATGATAACAGAAACATACATTAGGTTGAGTTGACGAAACAGTTATGATAACAGAAACATACATTAGGTCAAGTTGACGAAACAGTTATGATAACAGAAACATACATTAGGTCGAGTTGACGAAACAGTTATGATAACAGAAACTTACATTAGGCTGAGTTGACGAAACAGTTATGATAACAGAAACATACATTAGGTCGAGTTGACGAAACAGTTATGATAACAGAAACATACATTAGGTTGAGTTGACGAAACAGTTATGATAACAAAAACATACATTAGGTTGAGTTGACGAAACAGTTATGATAACAGAAACATACATTAGGTTGAGTTGACGAAACAGTTATGATAACAGAAACATACATTAGGTCGAGTTGACAGAAACAGGTATGGTAACAGAAACATACATTAGGTTTAGTTGAAGAAACGCGTATGATAACAGAAAGATACATTAGGTTGAGTTGACAAAACAGTAATGATAACAGAAAGATACATTAGCTTGAGTTGACGAAACAGTAATGATAACAGAAACATACACTATGTCGAGTTGACGAAACAGTTACGATAACAGAAACTTACATTAGGCTAAGTTGAGGAAACAGTTATGATAACAGAAACATACATTAGGTCGAGTTGACGAAACAGTTATGATAACAGAAACATACATTAGGTTTAGTTGACGAAACAGGTATGATAACAGAAACATACATTAGGTTTAGTTGACGAAACACGTATGATAACAGAAACATACATCAGGTTGAGTTGACGAAACAGTTATGATAACAGAAACTTACATTAGGCTGAGTTGACGAAACAGTTATGATAACAGAAACATACATTAGGTCGAGTTGACGAAACAGTTATGATAACAGAAACATACATTAGGTTGGGTTGATGAAACAGTTATGATAACAGAAACATACGTTACGTTTAGTTGACGAAACAGGTATGATAACAGAAACATACATTAGGTTTAGTTGAAGAAACACGTATGATAACAGAAAGATACATTAGGTTGAGTTGACAAAACAGTAATGATAACAGAAAGATACATTAGCTTGAGTTGACGAAACAGTAATGATAACAGAAACATACACTATGTCGAGTTGACGAAACAGTTACGATAACAGAAACTTACATTAGGCTAAGTTGAGGAAACAGTTATGATAACAGAAACATACATTAGGTCGAGTTGACGAAACAGTTATGATAACAGAAACATACATTAGGTTTAGTTGACGAAACAGGTATGATAACAGAAACATACATTAGGTTTAGTTGACGAAACACGTATGATAACAGAAACATACATTAGGTTGAGTTGACGAAACAGTTATGATAAGAGAAACATACATTAGGTTGAGTTGACGAAACAGTTATGATAACAGAAACATACATTAGGTCGAGTTGACGAAACAGTTATGATAAGAGAAACATACGTTAGGTAGAGTTGACGAAACAGTTAAGATAACAGAAACATACATTATGTTGAGTTGACGAAACAGTTATGATAACAGAAACATACATTAGGTTGAGTTGACGAAACAGTTATGATAACAGAAACATACATTAGGTCGAGTTGACGAAACAGTTATGATAACAGAAACATACATTAGGTCGAGTTGACGAAACAGTTATGATAACAGAAACATACATTAGGTCGAGTTGACGAAACAGTTATGATAACAGAAACATACATTAGGTTGAGTTGACGAAACAGTTATGATAACAGAAACATACATTAGGTCGAGTTGACGAAACAGTTATGATAAGAGAAACATACATTAGGTTGAGTTGACGAAACAGTTATGATAAGAGAAACATACATTAGGTGGAGTTGACGAAACAGTTATGATAACAGAAACATACATTAGGTGGAGTTGACGAAACAGTTATGATAACAGAAACATACATTAGGTGGAGTTGACGAAACAGTTATGATAACAGAAACATACATTAGGTGGAGTTGACGAAACAGGTATGATAACAGAAACATACATTAGGTGGAGTTGACGAAACAGTTATGATAACAGAAACATACATTAGGTCGAGTTGACGAAACAGTTATGATAAGAGAAACATACATTGGGTTGAGTTGACGAAACAATTATGATAACAGAAACATACATTAGGTTGAGTTGACGAAACAGTTATGATAACAGAAACATACATTAGGTCAAGTTGACGAAACAGTTATGATAACAGAAACATACATTAGGTCGAGTTGACGAAACAGTTATGATAACAGAAACTTACATTAGGCTGAGTTGACGAAACAGTTATGATAACAGAAACATACATTAGGTCGAGTTGACGAAACAGTTATGATAACAGAAACATACATTAGGTCGAGTTGACGAAACAGTTATGATAACAAAAACATACATTAGGTTGAGTTGACGAAACAGTTATGATAACAGAAACATACATTAGGTTGAGTTGACGAAACAGTTATGATAACAGAAACATACATTAGGTCGAGTTGACGAAACAGGTATGATAACAGAAACATACATTAGGTTTAGTTGAAGAAACGCGTATGATAACAGAAAGATACATTAGGTTGAGTTGACAAAACAGTAATGATAACAGAAAGATACATTAGCTTGAGTTGACGAAACAGTAATGATAACAGAAACATACACTATGTCGAGTTGACGAAACAGTTACGATAACAGAAACTTACATTAGGCTAAGTTGAGGAAACAGTTATGATAACAGAAACATACATTAGGTCGAGTTGACGAAACAGTTATGATAACAGAAACATACATTAGGTTTAGTTGACGAAACAGGTATGATAACAGAAACATACATTAGGTTTAGTTGACGAAACACGTATGATAACAGAAACATACATTAGGTTGAGTTGACGAAACAGTTATGATAACAGAAACTTACATTAGGCTGAGTTGACGAAACAGTTATGATAACAGAAACATACATTAGGTCGAGTTGACGAAACAGTTATGATAACAGAAACATACATTAGGTTGGGTTGATGAAACAGTTATGATAACAGAAACATACGTTACGTTTAGTTGACGAAACAGGTATGATAACAGAAACATACATTAGGTTTAGTTGAAGAAACACGTATGATAACAGAAAGATACATTAGGTTGAGTTGACAAAACAGTAATGATAACAGAAAGATACATTAGCTTGAGTTGACGAAACAGTAATGATAACAGAAACATACACTATGTCGAGTTGACGAAACAGTTACGATAACAGAAACTTACATTAGGCTAAGTTGAGGAAACAGTTATGATAACAGAAACATACATTAGGTCGAGTTGACGAAACAGTTATGAGAACAGAAACATACATTAGGTTTAGTTGACGAAACAGGTATGATAACAGAAACATACATTAGGTTTAGTTGACGAAACACGTATGATAACAGAAACATACATTAGGTTGAGTTGACGAAACAGTTATGATAAGAGAAACATACATTAGGTTGAGTTGACGAAACAGTTATGATAACAGAAACATACATTAGGTCGAGTTGACGAAACAGTTATGATAAGAGAAACATACGTTAGGTAGAGTTGACGAAATAGTTATGATAACAGAAACTTACATTAGGCTGAGTTGACGAAACAGTTATGATAACAGAAACATACATTAGGTGGAGTTGACGAAATAGTTATGATAAGAGAAACATACATTAGGTCGAGTTGACGAAACAGTTATGATAAGAGAAACTTACATTAGGTCGAGTTGACGAAACAGTTATGATAACAGAAACATACATTAGGTTGAGTTGACGAAACAGTTATGATAACAGAAACATACATTAGGTCGAGTTGACGAAACATTTATGATAACAGAAACATACATTAGGTCGAGTTGACGAAACAGTTATGATAACAGAAACTTACATTAGGCTGAGTTGACGAAACAGTTATGATAACAGAAACATACATTAGGTCGAGTTGACGAAACAGTTATGATAACAGAAACATACATTAGGTTGAGTTGACGAAACAGTTATGATAACAGAACATACATTAGGTTGAGTTGACGAAACAGTTATGATAACAGAAACATACATTAGGTTGAGTTGACGAAACAGTTATGATAACAGAAACATACATTAGGTCAAGTTGACGAAACAGTTAAGATAACAGAAACATACATTATCTTGAGTTGACGAAACAGTTTTGATAACAGAAACATACATTAGGTTGGGTTGATGAAACAGTTATGATAACAGAAACATACGTTACGTTTAGTTGACGAAACAGGTATGATAACAGAAACATACATTAGGTTTAGTTGAAGAAACACGTATGATAATAGAAAGATACATTAGGTTGAGTTGAAAAAACAGTAATGATAACAGAAAGATACATTAGCTTGAGTTGACGAAACAGTAATGATAACAGAAACATACACTAGGTCGAGTTGACGAAACAGTTACGATAACAGAAACTTTCATTAGACTGAGTTGATGAAACAGTTATGATAACAGAAACATACATTAGGTCGAGTTGACGAAACAGTTATGATAACAGAAACATACATTAGGTTTAGTTGACGAAACAGGTATGATAACAGAAACATACATTAGGTTTAGTTGACGAAACACGTATGATAACAGAAACATACATTAGGTTGAGTTGACGAAACAGTTATTATAAGAGAAACATACATTAGGTTGAGTTGACGAAACATACATTAGGTCGAGTTGACGAAATAGTTATGATAACAGAAACTTACATGAGGCTGAGTTGACGAAACAGTTATGACAACAAAAACTTACATTAGGTTGGGTTGATGAAACAGTTATGATAACAGAAACATACAGTAGGTCGAGTTGACGAAACAGTTATGATAACAGAAACATACATTAGGTTGAGTTGACGAAACAGTTATGATAACAAAAACATACATTAGGTTGAGTTGACGAAACAGTTATGATAACAGAAACATACATTAGGTTGAGTTGACGAAACAGTTATGATAACAGAAACATACATTAGGTCGAGTTGACGAAACAGGTATGATAACAGAAACATACATTAGGTTTAGTTGAAGAAACGCGTATGATAACAGAAAGATACATTAGGTTGAGTTGACAAAACAGTAATGATAACAGAAAGATACATTAGCTTGAGTTGACGAAACAGTAATGATAACAGAAACATACACTATGTCGAGTTGACGAAACAGTTACGATAACAGAAACTTACATTAGGCTAAGTTGAGGAAACAGTTATGATAACAGAAACATACATTAGGTCGAGTTGACGAAACAGTTATGATAACAGAAACATACATTAGGTTTAGTTGACGAAACAGGTATGATAACAGAAACATACATTAGGTTTAGTTGACGAAACACGTATGATAACAGAAACATACATTAGGTTGAGTTGACGAAACAGTTATGATAACAGAAACTTACATTAGGCTGAGTTGACGAAACAGTTATGATAACAGAAACATACATTAGGTCGAGTTGACGAAACAGTTATGATAACAGAAACATACATTAGGTTGGGTTGATGAAACAGTTATGATAACAGAAACATACGTTACGTTTAGTTGACGAAACAGGTATGATAACAGAAACATACATTAGGTTTAGTTGAAGAAACACGTATGATAACAGAAAGATACATTAGGTTGAGTTGACAAAACAGTAATGATAACAGAAAGATACATTAGCTTGAGTTGACGAAACAGTAATGATAACAGAAACATACACTATGTCGAGTTGACGAAACAGTTACGATAACAGAAACTTACATTAGGCTAAGTTGAGGAAACAGTTATGATAACAGAAACATACATTAGGTCGAGTTGACGAAACAGTTATGATAACAGAAACATACATTAGGTTTAGTTGACGAAACAGGTATGATAACAGAAACATACATTAGGTTTAGTTGACGAAACACGTATGATAACAGAAACATACATTAGGTTGAGTTGACGAAACAGTTATGATAACAGAAACATACATTAGGTTGAGTTGACGAAACAGTTATGATAACAGAAACATACATTAGGTCGAGTTGACGAAACAGTTATGATAAGAGAAACATACGTTAGGTCGAGTTGACGAAATAGTTATGATAACAGAAACTTACATTAGGCTGAGTTGACGAAACAGTTATGATAACAGAAACATACATTAGGTGGAGTTGACGAAACAGGTATGATAACAGAAACATACATTAGGTGGAGTTGACGAAACAGTTATGATAACAGAAACATACATTAGGTCGAGTTGACGAAACAGTTATGATAAGAGAAACATACATTGGGTTGAGTTGACGAAACAATTATGATAACAGAAACATACATTAGGTTGAGTTGACGAAACAGTTATGATAACAGAAACATACATTAGGTCAAGTTTACGAAACAGTTATGATAACAGAAACATACATTAGGTCGAGTTGACGAAACAGTTATGATAACAGAAACTTACATTAGGCTGAGTTGACGAAACAGTTATGATAACAGAAACATACATTAGGTCGAGTTGACGAAACAGTTATGATAACAGAAACATACATTAGGTTGAGTTGACGAAACAGTTATGATAACAAAAACATACATTAGGTTGAGTTGACGAAACAGTTATGATAACAGAAACATACATTAGGTTGAGTTGACGAAACAGTTATGATAACAGAAACATACATTAGGTCGAGTTGACGAAACAGGTATGATAACAGAAACATACATTAGGTTTAGTTGAAGAAACGCGTATGATAACAGAAAGATACATTAGGTTGAGTTGACAAAACAGTAATGATAACAGAAAGATACATTAGCTTGAGTTGACGAAACAGTAATGATAACAGAAACATACACTATGTCGAGTTGACGAAACAGTTACGATAACAGAAACTTACATTAGGCTAAGTTGAGGAAACAGTTATGATAACAGAAACATACATTAGGTCGAGTTGACGAAACAGTTATGATAACAGAAACATACATTAGGTTTAGTTGACGAAACAGGTATGATAACAGAAACATACATTAGGTTTAGTTGACGAAACACGTATGATAACAGAAACATACATTAGGTTGAGTTGACGAAACAGTTATGATAACAGAAACTTACATTAGGCTGAGTTGACGAAACAGTTATGATAACAGAAACATACATTAGGTCGAGTTGACGAAACAGTTATGATAACAGAAACATACATTAGGTTGGGTTGATGAAACAGTTATGATAACAGAAACATACGTTACGTTTAGTTGACGAAACAGGTATGATAACAGAAACATACATTAGGTTTAGTTGAAGAAACACGTATGATAACAGAAAGATACATTAGGTTGAGTTGACAAAACAGTAATGATAACAGAAAGATACATTAGCTTGAGTTGACGAAACAGTAATGATAACAGAAACATACACTATGTCGAGTTGACGAAACAGTTACGATAACAGAAACTTACATTAGGCTAAGTTGAGGAAACAGTTATGATAACAGAAACATACATTAGGTCGAGTTGACGAAACAGTTATGATAACAGAAACATACATTAGGTTTAGTTGACGAAACAGGTATGATAACAGAAACATACATTAGGTTTAGTTGACGAAACACGTATGATAACATCAACATACATTAGGTTGAGTTGACGAAACAGTTATGATAAGAGAAACATACATTAGGTTGAGTTGACGAAACAGTTATGATAACAGAAACATACATTAGGTCGAGTTGACGAAACAGTTATGATAAGAGAAACATACGTTAGGTAGAGTTGACGAAATAGTTATGATAACAGAAACTTACATTAGGCTGAGTTGACGAAACAGTTATGATAACAGAAACATACATTAGGTGGTGTTGACGAAATAGTTATGATAAGAGAAACATACATTAGGTCGAGTTGACGAAACAGTTATGATAAGAGAAACTTACATTAGGTCGAGTTGACGAAACAGTTATGATAACAGAAACATACATTAGGTTGAGTTGACGAAACAGTTATGATAACAGAAACATACATTAGGTCGAGTTGACGAAACATTTATGATAACAGAAACATACATTAGGTCGAGTTGACGAAACAGTTATGATAACAGAAACTTACATTAGGCTGAGTTGACGAAACAGTTATGATAACAGAAACATACATTAGGTCGAGTTGACGAAACAGTTATGATAACAGAAACATACATTAGGTTGAGTTGACGAAAGAGTTATGATAACAGAACATACATTAGGTTGAGTTGACGAAACAGTTATGATAACAGAAACATACATTAGGTCGAGTTGACGAAACAGTTAAGATAACAGAAACATACATTATCTTGAGTTGACGAAACAGTTTTGATAACAGAAACATACATTAGGTTGGGTTGATGAAACAGTTATGATAACAGAAACATACGTTACGTTTAGTTGACGAATCAGGTATGATAACAGAAACATACATTAGGTTTAGTTGAAGAAACACGTATGATAATAGAAAGATACATTAGGTTGAGTTGAAAAAACAGTAATGATAACAGAAAGATACATTAGCTTGAGTTGACGAAACAGTAATGATAACAGAAACATACACTAGGTCGAGTTGACGAAACAGTTACGATAACAGAAACTTTCATTAGACTGAGTTGATGAAACAGTTATGATAACAGAAACATACATTAGGTCGAGTTGACGAAACAGTTATGATAACAGAAACATACATTAGGTTTAGTTGACGAAACAGGTATGATAACAGAAACATACATTAGGTTTAGTTGACGAAACACGTATGATAACAGAAACATACATTAGGTTGAGTTGACGAAACAGTTATTATAAGAGAAACATACATTAGGTTGAGTTGACGAAACATACATTAGGTCGAGTTGACGAAATAGTTATGATAACAGAAACTTACATTAGGCTGAGTTGACGAAACAGTTATGACAACAAAAACTTACATTAGGTTGGGTTGATGAAACAGTTATGATAACAGAAACATACAGTAGGTCGAGTTGACGAAACAGTTATGATAACAGAAACATACATTAGGTTGAGTTGACGAAACAGTTATGATAACAAAAACATACATTAGGTTGAGTTGACGAAACAGTTATGATAACAGAAACATACATTAGGTTGAGTTGACGAAACAGTTATGATAACAGAAACATACATTAGGTCGAGTTGACGAAACAGGTATGATAACAGAAACATACATTAGGTTTAGTTGAAGAAACGCGTATGATAACAGAAAGATACATTAGGTTGAGTTGACAAAACAGTAATGATAACAGAAAGATACATTAGCTTGAGTTGACGAAACAGTAATGATAACAGAAACATACACTATGTCGAGTTGACGAAACAGTTACGATAACAGAAACTTACATTAGGCTAAGTTGAGGAAACAGTTATGATAACAGAAACATACATTAGGTCGAGTTGACGAAACAGTTATGATAACAGAAACATACATTAGGTTTAGTTGACGAAACAGGTATGATAACAGAAACATACATTAGGTTTAGTTGACGAAACACGTATGATAACAGAAACATACATTAGGTTGAGTTGACGAAACAGTTATGATAACAGAAACTTACATTAGGCTGAGTTGACGAAACAGTTATGATAACAGAAACATACATTAGGTCGAGTTGACGAAACAGTTATGATAACAGAAACATACATTAGGTTGGGTTGATGAAACAGTTATGATAACAGAAACATACGTTACGTTTAGTTGACGAAACAGGTATGATAACAGAAACATACATTAGGTTTAGTTGAAGAAACACGTATGATAACAGAAAGATACATTAGGTTGAGTTGACAAAACAGTAATGATAACAGAAAGATACATTAGCTTGAGTTGACGAAACAGTAATGATAACAGAAACATACACTATGTCGAGTTGACGAAACAGTTACGATAACAGAAACTTACATTAGGCTAAGTTGAGGAAACAGTTATGATAACAGAAACATACATTAGGTCGAGTTGACGAAACAGTTATGATAACAAAAACATACATTAGGTTTAGTTGACGAAACAGGTATGATAACAGAAACATACATTAGGTTTAGTTGACGAAACACGTATGATAACAGAAACATACATTAGGTTGAGTTGACGAAACAGTTATGATAAGAGAAACATACATTAGGTTGAGTTGACGAAACAGTTATGATAACAGAAACATACATTAGGTCGAGTTGACGAAACAGTTATGATAAGAGAAACATACGTTAGGTCGAGTTGACGAAATAGTTATGATAACAGAAACTTACATTAGGCTGAGTTGACGAAACAGTTATGATAACAGAAACATACATTAGGTGGAGTTGACGAAATAGTTATGATAAGAGAAACATACATTAGGTCGAGTTGACGAAACAGTTATGATAAGAGAAACTTACATTAGGTCGAGTTGACGAAACAGTTATGATAACAGAAACATACATTAGGTTGAGTTGACGAAACAGTTATGATAACAGAAACATACATTAGGTCGAGTTGACGAAACATTTATGATAACAGAAACATACATTAGGTCGAGTTGACGAAACAGTTATGATAACAGAAACTTACATTAGGCTGAGTTGACGAAACAGTTATGATAACAGAAACATACATTAGGTGGAGTTGACGAAACAGTTATGATAACAGAAACATACATTAGGTTGAGTTGACGAAAGAGTTATGATAACAGAACATACATTAGGTTGAGTTGACGAAACAGTTATGATAACAGAAACATACATTAGGTTGAGTTGACGAAACAGTTATGATAACAGAAACATACATTAGGTCGAGTTGACGAAACAGTTAAGATAACAGAAACATACATTATCTTGAGTTGACGAAACAGTTATGATAACAGAAACATACATTAGGTTGGGTTGATGAAACAGTTATGATAACAGAAACATACGTTACGTTTAGTTGACGAAACAGGTATGATAACAGAAACATACATTAGGTTTAGTTGAAGAAACACGTATGATAATAGAAAGATACATTAGGTTGAGTTGAAAAAACAGTAATGATAACAGAAAGATACATTAGCTTGAGTTGACGAAACAGTAATGATAACAGAAACATACACTAGGTCGAGTTGACGAAACAGTTACGATAACAGAAAGTTTCATTAGACTGAGTTGATGAAACAGTTATGATAACAGAAACATACATTAGGTCGAGTTGACGAAACAGTTATGATAACAGAAACATACATTAGGTTTAGTTGACGAAACAGGTATGATAACAGAAACATACATTAGGTTTAGTTGACGAAACACGTATGATAACAGAAACATACATTAGGTTGAGTTGACGAAACAGTTATTATAAGAGAAACATACATTAGGTTGAGTTGACGAAACATACATTAGGTCGAGTTGACGAAATAGTTATGATAACAGAAACTTACATTAGGCTGAGTTGACGAAACAGTTATGACAACAAAAACTTACATTAGGTTGGGTTGATGAAACAGTTATGATAACAGAAACATACAGTAGGTCGAGTTGACGAAACTGTTACGATAACAGAAACATACATTAGGTCGGTATTGACGAAACAGTTATGATAACAGAAACTTACATTAGGTCGAGTTGACGAAACAGTTATGACAACAGAAACTTACATTAGGTTGGGTTGATGAAACAGTTATGATAACAGAAACATACGTTAGGTTTAGTTGACGAAACAGGTATGATAACAGAAACATACATTAGGTTGAGTTGACGAAACACGTATGATAACAGAAACATACATTAGGTTGAGTTGACGAAACAGTAATGATAACAGAAACATACATTAGCTTGAGTTGACGAAACAGTAATGATAACAGAAACATACAATAGGTCGAGTTGACGAAACAGTTACGATAACAGAAACATACATTAGGTCGAGTTGACGAAACAGTTATGATAAGAGAAACATACATTAGGTCGAGTTGACGAAATAGTTATGATAACAGAAACTTACATTAGGTTGAGTTGACGAAACACGTATGATAACAGAAACATACATTAGGTTTAGTTGACGAAACACGTATGATAACAGACACACGCATTAGGTCGAGTTGACGAAACAGTTACGATAAGAGAAACATACATTAGCTTGAGTTGACGAAACAGTAATGATAACAGAAACATACAGTAGGTCGAGTTGACGAAACAGTTATGATAACAGAAACATACATTAGGTCGAGTTGACAAAACAGTTCTGATAATAAAAATACCCTTTAGCTTGGGTTACAGCTTACGATTCAGTTATTATACGATTCGAACAAAACTTTGTAATTCAACGGGTGATCAGTTTATCACTACATAATTATCACGGGAACAAACTGCACGTAAGAAAAGCTTGCTTCGAACATTGAGTTTCCAATATTACTGACCGATATGAATGGCAGCGTGCCTTATTGTTAAACGTGAAGTCAAACATTTAAGTAATTCCTTTTTGAAAATCAAATTCGTGGCTTCATTATTGCAGTGAAGATAAATCTATATAGTTTCATTCATAGGAGATTTATTATCATTGTTTTGTGTTATGCACGTGACTTGAGCCATTATGTTTTTCGGAAACTCGACAATCACGTATGGTTTGTTTGTTTTTGAATTTCGCGCAAAGCTACTCGAGGGCTATCTGTACTAGCCGTCCCTAATTTAGCAGTGTAAGATTAGAGGGAAGGCAGCTAGTCATCACCATCCACCGCCAACTCTTGGGTTACTCTTTTACCAACGAATAGTGGAATTGACCGTAACATTATAACGCCTCCACGGCTGAGAGGGAGAGCATGTTTAGTGCAACCGGGATTCGAACCCGCTACCCTCGGATTACGAGTCGAACATCTTAACACACTTGGCCGTGCCGGGCCCCATCACGTATTGAAAATTGATTCTCGATATCATTGAAAGTAGGTATTGTTGTAAACTAGAATCAGAACTTGTAGACAAAGACTTTAAGGAAATAATAAATGGAGTTACAAACAATGAGATAATTTATAAATAGCTCTGTGCTTTAAACGCTCAGAACAATGTCGATCTAAAGTTTGAATTTTTGTTATGAATTGTTCAGTGTTTCTTATTTTTTCTTATTGGATCCAAATATTAGTTACCAAATATATAATTTTTAAAGGCTCAGTTATTTCCTATTTATTCAAATGGGACGATATGAACAACGACATTTTTACGTTTTCTTTCTCTAAGTAATATAAGTCGAAGTATGGAATAAATTAGTTCGTGGAAAACAATAATCATTATATTATATTATAACTTTATTATAGTACCTGATAAAACGTACATTTGAAAAACAAAACAAAAACTGAACCCTAATTACATTGTCAAAAATACGTTTTATAATTTTACGTTGAATTTTTTCTCTATTATTATCTTTAGTTATATTTATCTTTCAAACTTCGAATGTTCAACTCTCTCAAGCTAAGTTTCGATTTTTTTTTTCAATTATTCAAAAGATACACATTTTATATAGTTGGAATCATGACTTTACCTCTTTTGAACATAAAAACTGTTCTAAAACAACATGCCTTCATCAGTAGAGACTTGAAATTTGTTCAAGGAAGTCGTATCAAGTACAATTTTGTTATACGTATGTTCGGAGAAACATAGTGGTGCGAGGCGGTCGGATTTTTTTTCCACTTGGATTCTAAATACATTTCTACATTAAAACTGTAAGCAAAATATAATATTTTTTCTAATTATTTTAAAGTGAATTTATTTTCTTTGTTTCAGCTATACATGTACTTTGGACATGTGATTATATCGTATGTGTTGGCGGGTTTTGGTGTGGTTCTGTTCGAGATCCCCCTCATGAGGATTCAGAAATTACTTCTCTTGCAGAGGAATGGTCAGAGGGTTCCTGATGATGGCCGTGAGGTTCGCCATGATTGACGTTACAACTCACATAATTAAGCGTCACAAAGAACTAGGTACTTACTTAGACTGTCTACGTATTCCAATGGATTGATATAAATGGGTTTCACACAGCTGATATTATTTTGTTGGATTACACACAGCTATTATTGTTTTGTTGGATTACACACAGCTAACATTGTTTTGTTGGATCACACACAGCTAATATTATTTTGTTGAATAACACACAGCTATTATTATTTTGTTGGATTACACACAGCTAATATTGTTTTGTTGGATTACACACAACTAATATTGTTTTGTTGGATCACACACAGCTAATATTGTTTTGTTGGATCACACAGAGTTTATATTGTTTTGTTGGATTATATACAGCTAATATTATTTTGTTGGATTACACACAGCTAATATCATTTTGTTGGATTACACACAGCTAATATTGTTTTGTTGGATTACACACAGCTAATATTGTTTTGTTGGATCACACAGAATTTATATTGTTTTGCTGGATTATATACAGCTAATAAAGTTTTGTTGGATTACACACAGCTTACAATGTTTTGTTGGATAATTCACAGCTAATATTGTTTTGTTGAATGACACACAGATAATATTGTTTTGTTGAATGACACAGATAATATTGTTTTGTTGGATTACACACAGCTAATATTGTTTTGTTGAATGACACACAGATAATATTGTTTTGTTGGATTACACACAGTTAATATTGTTTTGTTGAATGACACACAGATAATATTGTTTTGTTGAATGACACACAGATAATATTGTTTTGTTGGATAATTCACAGCTAATATTGTTTTGTTGAATGACACACAGATAATATTGTTTTGTTGAATGACACACAGATAATATTGTTTTGTTGGATAATTCATAGCTAATATTGTTTTGTTGAATGACACACAGATAATATTGTTTTGTTGGATTACACACAGCTAATAAAGTTTTTTTTTATTACACAAAGCTTACATTGTTTTGTTGGATTACTCAGAGCTAATATTGTTTTGTTGGATTACTCATAGCTAATATTGTTTTGTTGAATTACTCATAGCTAATATTGTTTTGTTGGATTACACACAGCTAATAAAGTTTGTTGTTTTGAATTACACAGAGCTTACATTGTTTTGTTGGATCACACAGAGTTTATATTGTTTTGTTGGATTACACACAGATAATATTCTTTTGTTGGATTACACACAGCTAATAAAGTTTTTTTATTACACAAAGCTTACATTGTTTTGTTGGATTACTCAGAGCTAATATTGTTTTGTTGGATTACTCATAGCTAATATTGTTTTGTTGGATTACACACAGCTAATAAAGTTTGTTGTTTTGAATTACACAGAGCTTACATTGTTTTGTTGGATCACACAGAGTTTATATTGTTTTGTTGGATTACACACAGCTAATAAAGTTTTGTTGGATTACACACAGATAATATTGTTTTGTTGGATTACACACAGCTAATATTATTTTGTTGAATTTTACAAGCTACTCAAAGACAATCTGCACTGTCCGTGTTTAATTTTTAAGATATATATTCTATGTCAGTACTGTCAACTTTTAAGTTATTCTTTATTTATGAATAGTGGGGTTGACCGTCATATTATAATACCCCAACAGTTGAATAGAGACTGGTTTTTGTCCCACAAACCGAAAATTGCGAGTCAAGCTCCCTAACCATCAGGGTATGACGGTCCCTATCCTCAGATATAAACAGAAAAAAACTAATAATATTAAAGTGCTACTGGCGACATCTATTGTTGTATGCAATGAACTATAAGCTAATCTAGGCTTGAAGTTTTCTTTCTTTCACTTTTTATATTAATGTTTACAAGAACAATAATTCTGAAACTTTTAGTTTCTTAGAAACCGGGTTTTGATATCCGTGGTGGGCAGAGCACAGGTAGCCCATTTTGTAACTTTACGCTTTGCTTCAAATGATTGTAGTCAGGAGTCTGGTTGACAAACGAATCCAGTTGAGCACGTGCTTGGAAATAGTATACTTATTGCTTTTTATTGCATTAACAATATTAATAAATTAATGAGTTTATTTATCTCAATTTTTACACGAAGTTAATTAATTTAAAAAAATCACAACATATTTAAAAATAAATTTTTATTAAAAGTTCAGCTATAAAGTACGTTAGTTACAAAGTGTATTTTTAGATACTAGGACACTGACCTATATTCTTTAAGAATTTACTTACATCTAATAATAACATTATAATTCGGACAAACATAAACTTAACTTCGATGGCTTAACAACTAAGTCCGAGAGATTATTACGCTAAATTTGATGGTTCGAAACAATACGAGGGTTATCTGCAATAACCATCCCCAATTTAATTTATTGTTATTTCTCATTTGATATTAACCACAAAGCTACACAAAGGGTTAGTTGTGCTCTGACCACCAAGGTTATCGAACCCCGGTGTTTAGCAGTATAAATCCGCAGTCATGCCACTGTGCTACTGGTGTGTATGTGTGTATGGGGTTTAACAGTGAAAGACATCACCCACCATCAACTATTAGGCTACTCATTTACCAACGAATAGGTTGATTGGCCGTACGTTACAACAACCCCATGCCTGAAAGGGGAGAGCATACTGAATGGGACGGGGGATTAGAATCTATGACCATCAGATTGCGAGTCAATAGCTTTAACCACTTGTTCATGCAGGACCTCGATTTCTGATGCGAGGAGGGTACAGACAGCCCATTGTACAGCTTCAAGCTTAACCCAAACAAATCAACATGCCAATTGATTTTCATACTTATGATTCTATTATTCTTTGTGAACAATTTCACATTGGGTACAACGTTTTTAAATATATAAATAATAAAAAGCTACAACATACAGAAGCCAACAATCGCGGGCGAATACAACATGTCTTCACAATGAAGTCACAACATGGCCAGTTTGGACACCAGATAAATTGAGAGAAACACAGAAATCTGGAAAAAACTTTCCTTGTCATTGTTTGAGATATGGAAGAATGTATCTTTGTATGAAATGCTATATAAGTTGGTTGATATACTAATAGTCCACGTAAACCACAAATTGTGCTTTTGTTTTTTTTTGCTGAAAACTGAACAAAAGTAGGAAATTCCAAAATTGTCTATATCTGTGTTTGAAATATGTAAAAAGGATTCCTTGTAGTGAATCCCATGTAAATTGGCGAAATTTGGCTGATAATTCTCAAAAACGTAACATTGTGCTTTTTGTGGTGTCACGCATCCTTTACAATCAATAAAAATTGGAAAATTCGACATTGTTGTTTGTCATTGAATATTGTGTATTGAAAAGTGTATATAAATCAAATTCAATGTAAATTGATCAAACAAGGTTCAGTAAATGACCAACACCACTAAAAGTATGAGCTTATTTAGATTTGTGACCCCATAAAATGGCCAAAAGTAGCCACACCTCACATTTTTTTTATGCATGTTCATAAGCAACATGTAAAACAAAGTATCTTATATCAAATTCCATAAATTTGGATTTGTTTGTTGGTTTTGGAATTTCGCACAAAGCTACTCGAGGGCTATCTCTGCTAGCCGTCCCTAATTTAGTAGTGTAAGACTAGAGGGAAGGCAGCTAGTTATCACCACCCACCGCCAACTCTTGGGCTACTCTTTTACCAACGAATAATGGGATTGACGGTAACATTATAACGCCCCCACGGCTGAAAGGGCGAGCATGTTTGGCGCGATCGGGATGCGAACCCGCTACCCTCAGATTACGAGTCGCACGCCTTAACGCGCTAAGCCATGCCGGACCCTTATAAATTTGGAAACAATATTATTGACTAGAAACCCCAAATTGTGTTTTTTTGTGAGTTCTTCCCCTTAAATAGTATCAGAATGACAAAATTCTCTTTTGTAAATGTCAGTGTATTAAACACAAAAGAAATATGTATATTTGTGGCAATTTTTGTCTTGATTGTTGTAAACAGAACTGTACAGAATCACAAAATATACGTTTTGGGTTGTTTAACATTTGGCCATAACTGAAATAAAAGAAGGAAAATCAGTTATTTGGGAATATTATATCAGGGTACAACCCTACCGAGTTTTAAGTCAATCAAACGAGAAATAAAGATTTTCGTGCAAAGCTACACCAGGGCTATCTGCACTTGCCGTCCCTAATTTACTAATGTAAGACTAGAGAGCGAGGCAGCTAGTCATCACCACCAACGGCCAACTCTTGGGTTACTCTGTAACCACCGAATAGTGTGAATTACTGTCTCATTATAACGACCCTACGGTTGAAAGAGCAAGCACCTTTGGCGTGTTGGAGATTGAAACCCGCGACCTTTAGATTACGAGTTGTGCGCTTTAACCACCTGGCCATGCCGGGGCCTATCCTTATTTATACTTCACGTGGTGAGTAAGACAGAAATACTCTCCATGACTTAAACACCTTGGTATAAGCAGAGAAATATCATGCTGGAGAGATTTCTTGATAGTATATTATAACCTGTTGATCTGTTACTCACAATGTGTGTACAATTTGCAGCGTAAACATAAGAATTTCTGAGTGCAAAGGATATTAGAGTTTCGAAACCGTATACTAGCTGACTGACATATTATGAATAATGTAAAATGTACCGTGAAACGTCGTGTTTGTTATCCGTCTGGTTGTGTATTGATTTTCATATCAATTTCAGACGGTTACGTAACTGGTGGTGTCACGTGAAGCCTGAATATAGAAAACATTTTTTTTTAAATATTCTTCAAGAAACTCAGATGGCGATTGGTTGAAACTTACACTAATAATTAGAGCAGGAAAATATAAATAAAACTAAATATATTTTATTCAGCGACCAACAAAACGACAGACAAAATAAGGAAGAATTATTAATATTATATAATATATATATGATTATATTTCCCGTCTTAACTTCCTCAGTTCACGTGTTAAACGAAGAGTAAACTTTCTTGTTTCAGAGAAAAATCGGTCTCGTGCTATTCAGCTACACGTACTGTTTAATAGATGTGAAACAAATTCACTTTAACGAGAGCTGTGCGTCTGTTTTTTCGTCAGAACTAAATACCAGGTCTCATAATCCGAATCTTCATGATAGCTGTGTGGACACTAGATCGAGAGTATATAGGACAGCAGATCACACGTGCCGATCTCGAGAACTGTCTTAAACAGAGCCTTACGTTCTTTTATGATAGTTTAACAGTGTAAGATTCTCTGGATGCTGACCAACGCCTTCTCATCACAATTTATCTGACCTCATTTTCCGAACTACTACAACTACTAATACTCTTAGATTAGGCTAAGAATCGAAACTCTAGGAAATATCTACCGACGACAAGATGTGTTCTAATACAGACGATGATAAATGTTTGTTTGTTCTTGAATTTCGCACAAAGCTACACGAGGGCTATCTGCGCTAGCCGTCCCTAATTTAGCAGTGTAAGACTAGAGGGAAGGCAGCTAGTCATCACCACCCACCGCCAAGTCTTGGGCTACTCTTTTTACCAACGAATAGTGGGATTGACCGTCACATTATAACACTCCCACGGCTGAAAGGGTGAGCATGTTTGGTACGACCGGGATTCGAACCCGCGACCCTCGGATTACGAGTCGAACGCCTCAACACGCTTGGCCATGCCGGGCCAATGATAAATGTAATGAGGCTTAACACATGCATTAAAACACTTCACTAATAATGATACTACTAGAGACTTTTTATTATTTGGTTTACCTGTTTCTTGATAAAAGGTTTCCTGTGTACGTCTTGTAACCAGTAAAAAAAAACAACAGTAAAAAGTAACATTCCGAATTTTCATAAAATTTCTGTTTTTTTAATCTGAATACAAAGCTACACAATAAGATAGTTGCTTTCTGCCTATCACGGTGGCTCGGTATGGTCAGGTGGATTAAGGCGTGCGACATATAATCTGAGGGTCGCGGGTTCGAATCCCCGTTTCACCAAACATGCTCGCCCTTTCAGTCGTGGGGGCGTTAAATTGTTACGGTCAATCCCACTATTGTTGGTAAAAAGAGTAGCCCAAGAGTTGGCGGTGGGTGATGATGACTAGCTGACTTCTCTCTAGTCTTACACTGCTAAATTAGGGACGGCTAGCACAGATAGCCCTCGAGTAGCTTTGCGCGAAATTCAAAAACCAAAAAACAAACAAACAAACAAACTGCTATCACGTGTATTGAAACCCAGTTTCTAGCGTTTTAATTCTGCAGAGATGTCGCTGTGCCATTGTGGGAAGACACTGAATCAAAGATTCTAACTCGATGAACTTCGGAGCTTAATAAATACACTGCTTTACAGAAGTATTCACCAATAATGTTACATTTGATGAAACACAAATATTGTAAACAATTTCTGATAAACTTGTTTTTATTCGAAACTTGAATGATCAAATTTAACACTATTCTAAGGATGCCAGCAAAACCTTCAAAGAAAATGAGTAATTTGAAATTTGTTGATTACGCAAGTATTATGCCTTAACCCACTTGGCCAGGCCGGGCCAGGAAGGTAGGAAACATAACATTTTAAAATGATGTTTTGAAGCACGTACTCGACCATACATGATCACGCTATACTTTCAGCGATTTTATTAATTCTCTTTGTAGTTTCAAATTACACCTACCAAGACTTTCCTCATTCCAATCACCTTGTTGGTTCAACGCTAAGCTTGAGAGCTTATAACACTAAAATTCAAGACTCAAACACTGTGATGAACACAGTGCTATTTGTGCAGCTTTGTGCTGAAACAAGGAAATCCTTCTTTCCGTGGCAGATTATTTGTCATTACTTCTCCATAATGTAAAACTTGAGCCGTGAATAAACCAATAACCTTGATAAATTTAGTAAAAACTCGCTACTTTGATAAACCTTGTATAAACGTACAACCTTAATAAACCTGGTAAAAACTTACACTTTGATAAATCTAGTAAAAAAATTACAATTTTGATATACCTGGTAAAAACTCGCAACCTTGATAACCGAGTACAAACCTACAACTTTGATAAACCTACTTCTAAAAACTACTGTAAGTTACACTTTGAAATTGGCTAGATTCAGCCTTGATGACGTCATATCTCAAATTATGATGACTTCCTAAAGCCGTAACTATAACTTCATATGAATAAAGACTAAACTCAAAGTAATTAATCAAAACAACCACAAGGCTGAGTTAAACGTAACTGATGTGTAAATAATTGAGTTACAGAGACGATAAAGTTCAGAAACCCTCACTTTCATGTGGATTTGAAATAGGTAGGAAAGGTGACTTTGTTGACGTGGTGCTGGCCTTTAACAAGAACGTGACAGCGGGAAATATACATATGTGTGTGCCTCTATCCAATAGAATATTTACCTTGTGTCTTGCCGCGAGCATTATTACGGTTTTTCGCAATAGTTACAGTGTTAAGTTTCTAATTCAAATTTTCATCGAAAATTGGTGACTGCTTCTCAAGTTCAAAAACGTTTATGTTTCTTAGGTATGATTTATTTCGTTCTTAATCTGATGTTAACTGCAATGTTACGTAAACTGAAACCTTTCTTAAATAAAAAAATTATGTTTTTTGTCACAATATGTCGGTCAAATAGACCCAGTTCTCTTATACAGAAGTGTTAGAGAAGTCTCATTAATTTAAACAGAAGATGGAGGTGTTGTAATCAAAAGTTTGTTTTTCATAACTTAAACTGGCACAAAGTTGTCGATTTAATAATCCTATCTGTGACCAGATGTAAAATGCTTTGCTCTTACTATCTTTTTGTATCTTTTACACGAGTAATAACTCACCTGAATGTCTCAAGTTATTCGAAAATATTTCATTTGTTTAAAGGCTTCAATAAGTGATTCTGGTATTAAACGTTCACTGTATAAGTTGATACAGCTGTGGCTTACTCTTTGTCTGTTCTTCGGCGGGTTAGCGGTAAGTCTACAGACTTACAACGCTAAAATCCGGGTTCTATTCCCCGAGATACGTACAGCAGCTAGTCCTGTATGGGCCTACTCTATAACAAACGAAACATTCGTAATGACGAGAAACCCATCTGAAGTAAAAATGTATTCTAAAGACGGCTGGTATGGGTATTAAAAGTTTAATAAAGTACAGAAAAACGTTTCGTTTGTTTTTGAATTTCGAACAAAGATACTTGAGGGCTATCTGCGCTACCCGTCCCTAATTTAGCAGTGTAAGACTAGAGGGAAGGCAGCTAGTCATCACCACCCACCGCCAATTCTTTTACCAACGAATAGTGGGATTGACCGTCACATTATAACGCCCCCACGGCTGGGAGGGCGAGCATGTTTGGCGCGACGCGGGCGCGAACCCGCGACCCTCGGATTACGAGTCGCACGCCTTAACGCGCTTGGCCATGCCCGGCCTAAACGTTTCGACTTTCTCAGGTCGTCTTCAGGTTAACAAAAAGAGTTTGCAACTGATCGTCGCTGGGTACGTGTCTTGGGGCGGAGAGTATAAACGGACACAGGATTGCAGGGGGCGTTGTAGTTAAATGTTAGATTATTAATTAGTGTAGGTATAAAAGTGTTTCCTGAAAACATTGTTTAAGATTTTTGTTATGAGCAAAGATTTGAGAAAAACGAAACTTCTCGCGCTGACGTGCTGTGCTTAATCATTAATGTTATGGGTTCTTCGTGACTGAGTCTGAGAAACGCTTTTGGTAGTCAATAACGTATGTATATAGATTTTTTTTTTAGATTTGTATAGGTTTCTCACCAAGTGTATAACTGGTTTGTTGCATTATAACTTCTGTAACTAGGTTTATCTACAAAATTACTTGCTTTACAAATCCACATTTGGTTTGAACAAGTTAGACGTGTTTAATGATTGCAAACACAGGTTTTCTTGCTGGAGTCAAATGACCAGCTGGCAACTTCCTTTTAAGAGATAACATAATAACATATTTTCTAGGAAAACAGATGCATCGTTTTTGTAGTACTCAGATAGTTGCCTTTACAAAATTACTTTCTTCAGGTGAGAAAAAATTCTTAGCTGAAGAGACTTGTTTGGTATATGCACCTCCAGCGCTGATATTAAACAACCAACCACTAGCCAATTTTATAGGACACTAAAATTACTACAAGCGGTAGGATTGTTTGTTTTCAATTTCGCGCAAAGCTAAACGAGGGCTATCTGCGCTAGCCGTCCCTAATTTAGCAGTGTAAGACTAGAGGGAAGGCAGCTAGTTATCACCACCCAGCGTCAACTCTTGGGCTACTATTTTACCAACGAATAGTGGGATTGTCCGTCACTATATAACGCTCCCACGGATGAAAGGATGAGCATGTTTGGTGTGACGGGGATTCGAACCTGCGACCCTCGAATTATGAGTCGAGTGCCTTAACCACCTGGCCATGCCGGACTACAATTAATAATAATTAATAATCCTGCGACAGTTTTTATTATCTTGAAATGTTTACATGTCCTACTGTGGTTCCTAAACGCTGAATCTGAAAATGACGTTCATTTTTCTCCATCATATACAGAATTTTCACCAAACGTCATATCTACTTTTACATAAGTGAATCATTTACATCGAAATCGGGTCACATTTTGTTATATGTGACAACCACTGGTTATAGATTTCTTTGGACCAATCGCGACGTGAGAGTCTAATCGATCGTCCTAGAACCCAAACACAATAATAAAAATATTCATTGTTATAAACTAAATAATAATTTGATCTAAGTAAGAGTTTTTGTTCTTGATTTGTAAAATATTTTTACGTAAGCGAAAGAAAAAAGAATATTATTTATGTATTTTACGTATTTGAATTACGGAAAATCTGTTATTAACACTAAAACAGCTTTTGTGAAGTTTAAATTCGCAGGCCTGTGCTAATACTAATTAGTTAATGTTATATTTTTACATCGTAAAATTCAGTGTTTAAGGCAGAAATAAATCCAAACTATACGTAAGCTACATGAACTGGTTGTTTGTATCACTTTAGAACAACAAGCAGGTTTAAAAAAATATTGCTAGTAAAATTTACACGACTCTAACGAAAACAAATATATCATTTATTAGTTATTCCTATCAATAGGATTTATACACTAAGTAATATTTAAGAATAGGCACGGCATGGCCAAGCGTGTTAAGGCGTGCGACTCGTAATCTGAGGGTCGCGGGTTCGCATCCCGGTCGCGCCAAACATGCTCGCCCTTTAAGCCGTGGGGGCGTTATAATGAGACGGTCAATCCCACTACTCGTGGGTAAAAGAGTAGCCCAATAGTTGGCGGTGGGGGGTGATGACTAGCTGCCTTCCCTCTAGCCTTACACTGCTAAGTTAGGGACGGCTAGCACAGATAGCCCTCGAGTAGCTTCGTGCGAAATTCCAAAACAAACAAACAAACAATATTTAAGAAAGAACAAAAAATACACTGAGTACAAATTATAAAGTAATACAATACGTTTGAACATATGAAAATACGAACAGTGATCTAAACTGGTTCTGAACTGAGCTAATGAACTGAAAACTGCGACAACAAATAAACGTCAAGATAGATCTTGGAATGTAATTAAAAACAAAGTAACTCTGATTCATTCTAGACATTGTTAGCTCATAAACTGTGCACATAATGGCTGTCTGAAAATTTGAACATGTCTTTCTATCAAGAACCGTTAGGATCTAGTCATTAGTTAATGGAGTGCTCCAGGAAACAATCTCTGAAGGGAATATTAACAGTATTCTAAAGTTCCGGTATCTAGTGCTTGTTATGTGAGGAGTCACGAAAATCTATTTTAAGAAACAAGTGGAAGCCAATGAGTGAGCTGTAACATACTTACATTATTGTGTTTATAACATCGATTAATTAAGATGTTGGCAAATCATTTAGCGTCTTCAACTTATATGACAAAGTAACACGTCGCTTCTCAACCAAAAAACGTATTAGTTTTATGGTGCTAATAATGACACTGCAATACGACAATACTTAACCGACTGGGAAATACGCTAGCCTTATATTGTTAATATGATAATACAATATATCTTTGCTCAACCAATGAAAGAACTTGTTGGTTTTAGTGTTAATAAGAGGAAGTAATACACCACTGTCCATTCAACTGGAAATATCATGGTGTTAATATGACAATACAATGTTGTCTACCGAACTAAAAATCCATACTATTTAATAACTACCAACAAAAAGAAACATTCTAATGGCGTTAAAATATCTAAGTTGAAAAAATAGGATACTCATAGACCATGTTTACTGCTTAGAACATGTAACTCAACAACACAAAACACTATTTACTGCTTAGAACATCACGATAACTTAACAACACTAAACGCTATTTACTGCTTAGAACATCACGATAACTTAACAACACGAAACGCTATTTACTGCTTAGAACATCACGGTAACTTAACAACACGAAACGCTATTTACTGCTTAGAACATCACGATAACTTAACAACACAAAACACTATTTACTGCTTAGAACATCACGATAACTTAACAACACTAAACGCTATTTACTGCTTAGAACATCACGATAACTTAACAACACAAAACACTATTTACTGCTTAGAACATCACGATAACTTAACAACACGAAACGCTATTTACTGCTTAGAACATCACGGTAACTTAACAACACGAAACGCTATTTACTGCTTAGAACATCACGATAACTTAACAACACGAAACGCTATTTACTGCTTAGAACATCACGGTAACTTAACAACACGAAACGCTATTTACTGCTTAGAACATCACGGTAACTTAACAACACGAAACGCTATTTACTGCTTAGCACATGTAACTCAACAACACAAAACACTATTTACTGCTTAGAACATCACGATAACTTAACAACACGAAACGCTATTTACTGCTTAGAACATCACGGTAACTTAACAACACAAAACACTATTTACTGCTTAGAACATCACGATAACTTAATAACAAGAAACTATTTACTGCTTAGAATATCACGATAACTTAACAACACGAAACGCTATTTACTGCTTAGAACATCACGATAACTTAACAACACGAAACGCTATTTACTGCTTAGAACATCACGGTAACTTAACAACACGAAACGCTATTTACTGCTTAGAACATCACGGTAACTTAACAACACGAAACGCTATTTACTGCTTAGAACATGTAACTCAACAACACAAAACACTATTTACTGCTTAGAACATCACGATAACTTAACAACACGAAACGCTATTTACTGCTTAGAACATCACGGTAACTTAACAACACAAAACACTATTTACTGCTTAGAACATTACGATAACTTAATAACAAGAAACTATTTACTGCTTAGAACATCACGATAACTTAACAACACGAAACGCTATTTACTGCTTAGAACATCACGATAACTTAACAACACAAAACACTATTTACTGCTTAGAACATCACGATAACTTAACAACACTAAACGCTATTTACTGCTTAGAACATCACGATAACTTAACAACACAAAACACTAGTTACTGCTTAGAACATCACGATAACTTAACAACACTAAACGCTATTTACTGCTTAGAACATCACGGTAACTTAACAACACAAAAAACACTAGTTACTGCTTAGAACATCACGATAACTTAATAACAAGAAACTATTTACTGCTTAGAACATCACGGATAACTTAACAACACAAAACACTATTTACTGCTTAGAACATCACGATAACTTAATAACAAGAAACTATTTACTGCTTAGAACATCACGATAACTTAATAACAAGAAACTATTTACTGCTTAGAACATCACGATAACTTAACAACACGAAACGCTATTTACTGCTTAGAACATCAAGGTAACTTAACAACACGAAACGCTATTTACTGCTTAGAACATCACGGTAACTTAACAACACAAAACACTATTTACTGCTTAGAACATCACGGTAACTTAACAACACGAAACGCTATTTACTGCTTAGAACATCACGGTAACTTAACAACACGAAACGCTATTTACTGCTTAGAACATGTAACTCAACAACACAAAACACTATTTACTGCTTAGAACATCACGATAACTTAACAACACGAAACGCTATTTACTGCTTAGAACATCACGGTAACTTAACAACACAAAACACTATTTACTGCTTAGAACATTACGATAACTTAATAACAAGAAACTATTTACTGCTTAGAATATCACGATAACTTAACAACACGAAACGCTATTTACTGCTTAGAACATCACGATAACTTAACAACACGAAACGCTATTTACTGCTTAGAACATCACGATAACTTAACAACACGAAACGCTATTTACTGCTTAGAACATCACGGTAACTTAACAACACGAAACGCTATTTACTGCTTAGAACATGTAACTCAACAACACAAAACACTATTTACTGCTTAGAACATCACGATAACTTAACAACACGAAACGCTATTTACTGCTTAGAACATCACGATAACTTAACAACACTAAACGCTATTTACTGCTTAGAACATCACGATAACTTAACAACACGAAACGCTATTTACTGCTTAGAACATCACGATAACTTAACAACACGAAACGCTATTTACTGCTTAGAACATCACGATAACTTAACAACACAAAACACTATTTACTGCTTAGAACATCACGATAACTTAACAACACTAAACGCTATTTACTGCTTAGAACATCACGATAACTTAACAACACAAAACACTATTTACTGCTTAGAACATCACGATAACTTAACAACACGAAACGCTATTTACTGCTTAGAACATCACGATAACTTAACAACACGAAACGCTATTTACTGCTTAGAACATCACGATAACTTAACAACACGAAACGCTATTTACTGCTTAGAACATCACGGTAACTTAACAACACGAAACGCTATTTACTGCTTAGAACATCACGGTAACTTAACAACACGAAACGCTATTTACTGCTTAGAACACATGTAACTCAACAACACAAAAACACTATTTACTGCTTAGAGCATCACGATAACTTAACAACACGAAACGCTATTTACTGCTTAGAACATCACGGTAACTTAACAACACAAAACACTATTTACTGCTTAGAACATCACGATAACTTAATAACAAGAAACTATTTACTGCTTAGAATATCACGATAACTTAACAACACGAAACGCTATTTACTGCTTAGAACATCACGATAACTTAACAACACGAAACGCTATTTACTGCTTAGAACATCACGATAACTTAACAACACGAAACGCTATTTACTGCTTAGAACATCACGGTAACTTAACAACACGAAACGCTATTTACTGCTTAGAACATGTAACTCAACAACACAAAACACTATTTACTGCTTAGAACATCACGATAACTTAACAACACGAAACGCTATTTACTGCTTAGAACATCACGGTAACTTAACAACACAAAACACTATTTACTGCTTAGAACATTACGATAACTTAATAACAAGAAACTATTTACTGCTTAGAATATCACGATAACTTAACAACACGAAACGCTATTTACTGCTTAGAACATCACGATAACTTAACAACACAAAACACTATTTACTGCTTAGAACATCACGATAACTTAACAACACTAAACGCTATTTACTGCTTAGAACATCACGATAACTTAACAACACAAAACACTAGTTACTGCTTAGAACATCACGATAACTTAACAACACTAAACGCTATTTACTGCTTAGAATATCACGGTAACTTAACAACACAAAACACTAGTTACTGCTTAGAACATCACGATAACTTAATAACAAGAAACTATTTACTGCTTAGAACATCACGGTAACTTAACAACACAAAACACTATTTACTGCTTAGAACATCACGATAACTTAATAACAAGAAACTATTTACTGCTTAGAACATCACGATAACTTAATAACAAGAAACTATTTACTGCTTAGAACATCACGATAACTTAACAACACGAAACGCTATTTACTGCTTACAACATCACGATAACTTAACAACACGAAACGCTATTTACTGCTTAGAACATCACGGTAACTTAACAACACAAAACACTATTTACTGCTTAGAACATCACGATAACTATTTTAACAACACGAAACGCTATTTACTGCTTAGAACATCACGGTAACTTAACAACACGAAACGCTATTTACTGCTTAGAACATGTAACTCAACAACACAAAACACTATTTACTGCTTAGAACATCACGATAACTTAACAACACGAAACGCTATTTACTGCTTAGAACATCACGGTAACTTAACAACACAAAACACTATTTACTGCTTAGAACATTACGATAACTTAATAACAAGAAACTATTTACTGCTTAGAATATCACGATAACTTAACAACACGAAACGCTATTTACTGCTTAGAACATCACGATAACTTAACAACACGAAACGCTATTTACTGCTTAGAACATCACGATAACTTAACAACACGAAACGCTATTTACTGCTTAGAACATCACGGTAACTTAACAACACGAAACGCTATTTACTTAGAACATGTAACTCAACAACACAAAACACTATTTACTGCTTAGAATATCACGATAACTTAACAACACGAAACGCTATTTACTGCTTAGAACATCACGATAACTTAACAACACAAAACACTATTTACTGCTTAGAACATCACGATAACTTAACAACACTAAACGCTATTTACTGCTTAGAACATCACGATAACTTAACAACACAAAAAACACTAATAACAAGAAACTATTTACTGCTTAGAACATCACGATAACTTAACAACACAAAACACTATTTACTGCTTAGAACATCACGATAACTTAACAACACGAAACGCTATTTACTGCTTAGAACATCACGATAACTTAATAACAAGAAACTATTTACTGCTTAGAACATCACGATAACTTAATAACAAGAAACTATTTACTGCTTAGAACATCACGATAACTTAATAACAAGAAACTATTTACTGCTTAGAACATCACGATAACTTAACAACACGAAACGCTATTTACTGCTTAGAACATCACGATAACTTAATAACAAGAAACTATTTACTGCTTAGAACATGTAAATCAACAACACAAAACACTATTTACTGCTTAGAACATCACGATAACTTAACAACACGAAACGCTATTTACTGCTTAGAACATCACGATAACTTAACAACACGAAACGCTATTTACTGCTTAGAACATCACGATAACTTAACAACACAAAACACTATTTACTGCTTAGAACATCACGATAACTTAATAACAAGAAACTATTTACTGCTTAGAATATCACGATAACTTAACAACACGAAACGCTATTTACTGCTTAGAACATCACGGTTACTTAACAACACAAAACACTAGTTACTGCTTAGAACATCACGATAACTTAATAACAAGAAACTATTTACTGCTTAGAACATCACGATAACTTAATAACAAGAAACTATTTACTGCTTAGAACATCACGATAACTTAACAACACAAAACGCTATTTACTGCTTAGAACATCACGATAACTTAACAACACTAAACGCTATTTATTGCTTAGAATATCACGGTAACTTAACAACACAAAACACTATTTACTGCTTAGAACATCACGATAACTTAATAACAAGAAACTATTTACTGCTTAGAACATCACGATAACTTAACAACACGAAACGCTATTTACTGCTTAGAACATCACGGTTACTTAACAACACAAAACACTATTTACTGCTTAGAACATCACGATAACTTAATAACAAGAAACTATTTACTGCTTAGAACATCACGATAACTTAATAACAAGAAACTATTTACTGCTTAGAACATCACGATAACTTAATAACAAGAAACTATTTACTGCTTAGAACATCACGATAACTTAACAACACAAAACGCTATTTACTGCTTAGAACATGTAAATCAACAACACAAAACACTATTTACTGCTTAGAACATCACGATAACTTAATAACAAGAAACTATTTACTGCTTAGAACATCACGATAACTTAACAACACGAAACGCTATTTACTGCTTAGAACATCACGATAACTTAATAACAAGAAACTATTTACTGCTTAGAACATCACGATAACTTAATAACAAGAAACTATTTACTGCTTAGAACATCACGATAACTTAACAACACGAAACGCTATTTACTGCTTACAACATCACGATAACTTAACAACACGAAACGCTATTTACTGCTTAGAACATCACGGTAACTTAACAACACGAAACGCTATTTACTGCTTAGAACATCACGGTAACTTAACAACACGAAACGCTATTTACTGCTTAGAACATGTAACTCAACAACACAAAACACTATTTACTGCTTAGAACATCACGATAACTTAACAACACGAAACGCTATTTACTGCTTAGAACATCACGGTAACTTAACAACACAAAACACTATTTACTGCTTAGAACATCACGATAACTTAATAACAAGAAACTATTTACTGCTTAGAACATCACGATAACTTAATAACAAGAAACTATTTACTGCTTAGAACATCACGATAACTTAACAACACGAAACGCTATTTACTGCTTACAACATCACGATAACTTAACAACACGAAACGCTATTTACTGCTTAGAACATCACGATAACTTAACAACACGAAACGCTATTTACTGCTTAGAACATCACGATAACTTAACAACACGAAACGCTATTTACTGCTTAGAACATGTAACTCAACAACACAAAACACTATTTACTGCTTAGAACATCACGATAACTTAACAACACGAAACGCTATTTACTGCTTAGAACATCACGGTAACTTAACAACACAAAACACTATTTACTGCTTAGAACATCACGATAACTTAATAACAAGAAACTATTTACTGCTTAGAATATCACGATAACTTAACAACACGAAACGCTATTTACTGCTTAGAACATCACGATAACTTAACAACACAAAACACTATTTACTGCTTAGAACATCACGATAACTTAACAACACAAAACGCTATTTACTGCTTAGAACATCACGATAACTTAACAACACAAAAACACTATTTACTGCTTAGAACATCACGATAACTTAACAACACGAAACGCTATTTACTGCTTAGAACATCACGGTAACTTAACAACACAAAACACTATTTACTGCTTAGAACATCACGATAACTTAATAACAAGAAACTATTTACTGCTTAGAACATCACGGTAACTTAACAACACGAAACACTATTTACTGCTTAGAACATCACGATAACTTAACAACACGAAACGCTATTTACTGCTTAGAACATCACGATAACTTAATAACAAGAAACTATTTACTGCTTAGAACATCACGATAACTTAATAACAAGAAACTATTTACTGCTTAGAACATCACGATAACTTAACAACAACGAAACGCTATTTACTGCTTAGAACATCAAGGTAACTTAATAACACGAAACGCTATTTACTGCTTAGAACATCACGGTAACTTAACAACACGAAACACTATTTACTGCTTAGAACATCACGATAACTTAATAACAAGAAACTATTTACTGCTTAGAATATCACGATAACTTAACAACACGAAACGCTATTTACTGCTTACAACATCACGATAACTTAACAACACGAAACGCTATTTACTGCTTAGAACATCACGGTAACTTAACAACACGAAACGCTATTTACTGCTTAGAACATCACGGTAACTTAACAACACGAAACGCTATTTACTGCTTAGAATATCACGGTAACTTAACAACACAAAACACTATTTACTGCTTAGAACATCACGATAACTTAATAACAAGAAACTATTTACTGCTTAGAACATCACGATAACTTAACAACACGAAACGCTATTTACTGCTTAGAACATCACGATAACTTAACAACACAAAACACTATTTACTGCTTAGAACATCACGATAACTTAATAACAAGAAACTATTTACTGCTTAGAACATCACGATAACTTAATAACAAGAAACTATTTACTGCTTAGAACATCACGATAACTTAATAACAAGAAACTATTTACTGCTTAGAACATCACGATAACTTAACAACACAAAACGCTATTTACTGCTTAGAACATATTTACTGCTTAAATCACGATAACAACAACAAAAACACTATTTACTGCTTAGAACATCACGATAACTTAATAACAAGAAACTATTTACTGCTTAGAACATCACGATAACTTAACAACACGAAACGCTATTTACTGCTTAGAACATCACGATAACTTAATAACAAGAAACTATTTACTGCTTAGAACATCACGATAACTTAATAACAAAAAACTATTTACTGCTTAGAACATCACGATAACTTAATAACAAGAAACTATTTACTGCTTAGAACATCACGATAACTTAACAACACGAAACGCTATTTACTGCTTAGAACGTCACGATAACTTAATAACAAGAAACTATTTACTGCTTAGAACATCACGATAACTTAATAACAAGAAACTATTTACTGCTTAGAACATCACGATAACTTAATAACAAGAAACTATTTACTGCTTAGAACATCACGATAACTTAACAACACGAAACGCTATTTACTGCTTAGAACATCACGATAACTTAACAACACGAAACGCTATTTACTGCTTAGAACATCACGGTAACTTAACAACACGAAACGCTATTTACTGCTTAGAACATCACGATAACTTAACAACACGAAACGCTATTTACTGCTTAGAACATGTAACTCAACAACACAAAACACTATTTACTGCTTAGAACATCACGATAACTTAACAACACGAAACGCTATTTACTGCTTAGAACATCACGGTAACTTAACAACACAAAACACTATTTACTGCTTAGAACATCACGATAACTTAATAACAAGAAACTATTTACTGCTTAGAATATCACGATAACTTAACAACACGAAACGCTATTTACTGCTTAGAACATCACGATAACTTAACAACACAAAACACTATTTACTGCTTAGAACATCACGATAACTTAACAACACAAAACGCTATTTACTGCTTAGAACATCACGATAACTTAACAACACAAAACACTAGTTACTGCTTAGAACTGCTAACAACACGAAACGCTATTTACTGCTTAGAACATCACGGTAACTTAACAACACAAAACACTATTTACTGCTTAGATAACTTAACAACACTTAAACGCTAACATCACGATAACTAACAAGAAACTATTTAGCTTAGAACATCACGATAACTTAACAACACGAAACACTATTTACTGCTTAGAACATCACGATAACTTTACGCTATTTACTGCTTAGAACATCACGATAACTTAACAACACGAAACGCTATTTACTGCTTAGAACATCACGATAACTTAACTAACAAGAAACTATTTACCGCTTAGAACATCACGATAACTTAACAAACAAAACGCTATTTACTGCTTAGAACATCACGATAACTTAGAACATCACGATAACTTAAAACAAGAAACTATTTACTGCTTAGAACATCACGATAACTTAACAACACGAAACGCTATTTACTGCTTAGAACATCACGATAACTTAACAACGACTATTTACTGCTTAGAACATCACGATAACTTAACAAACAAGAAACTATTTACTGCTTAGAACATCACGATAACTTAACAACAAGAAACGCTATTTACTGCTTAGAACATCACGATAACTTAACAACAACGAAACACTATTTTACTGCTTAGAACATCACGATAACTTAACAACAAGAAACTATTTACTGCTTAGAACATCACGATAACTTAACAACAAGAAACTATTTACTGCTTAGAACATCACGATAACTTAACAAACAAAACACTATTTACTGCTTAGAACATCACGATAACTTAACAACACGAAACGCTATTTACTGCTTAGAACATCACGATAACTTAACAACACGAAACGCTATTTACTGCTTAGAACATCACGATAACTTAACAACACGAAACGCTATTTACTGCTTAGAACATCACGGTAACTTAACAACACAAAACACTATTTACTGCTTAGAACATCACGATAACTTAATAACAAGAAACTATTTACTGCTTAGAATATCACGATAACTTAACAACACGAAACGCTATTTACTGCTTAGAACATCACGATAACTTAACAACACAAAACACTATTTACTGCTTAGAACATCACGATAACTTAACAACACGAAACGCTATTTACTGCTTAGAACATCACGATAACTTAACAACACAAAACACTATTTACTGCTTAGAACATCACGATAACTTAACAACACGAAACGCTATTTACTGCTTAGAATATCACGGTAACTTAACAACACAAAACACTATTTACTGCTTAGAACATCACGATAACTTAATAACAAGAAACTATTTACTGCTTAGAACATCACGGTAACTTAACAACACAAAACACTATTTACTGCTTAGAACATCACGATAACTTAACAACACGAAACGCTATTTACTGCTTAGAACGTCACGATAACTTAATAACAAGAAACTATTTACTGCTTAGAACATCACGATAACTTAATAACAAGAAACTATTTACTGCTTAGAACATCACGATAACTTAACAACACGAAACGCTATTTACTGCTTAGAACATCACGGTAACTTAACAACACGAAACGCTATTTACTGCTTAGAACATCACGGTAACTTAACAACACGAAACACTATTTACTGCTTAGAACATCACGATAACTTAATAACAAGAAACTATTTACTGCTTAGAATATCACGATAACTTAACAACACGAAACGCTATTTACTGCTTAGAACATCACGATAACTTAACAACACGAAACGCTATTTACTGCTTAGAACATCACGGTAACTTAACAACACGAAACGCTATTTACTGCTTAGAACATCACGGTAACTTAACAACACGAAACGCTATTTACTGCTTAGAACATGTAACTCAACAACACAAAACACTATTTACTGCTTAGAACATCACGATAACTTAACAACACGAAACGCTATTTACTGCTTAGAACATCACGATAACTTAACAACACAAAACACTATTTACTGCTTAGAACATCACGATAACTTAACAACACGAAACGCTATTTACTGCTTAGAACATCACGATAACTTAACAACACAAAACACTATTTACTGCTTAGAACATCACGATAACTTAACAACACTAAACGCTATTTACTGCTTAGAACATCACGATAACTTAATAACAAGAAACTATTTACTGCTTAGAACATCACGGTAACTTAACAACACAAAACACTATTTACTGCTTAGAACATCACGATAACTTAACAACACGAAACGCTATTTACTGCTTAGAACGTCACGATAACTTAATAACAAGAAACTATTTACTGCTTAGAACATCACGATAACTTAATAACAAGAAACTATTTACTGCTTAGAACATCACGATAACTTAATAACAAGAAACTATTTACTGCTTAGAACATCACGATAACTTAACAACACGAAACGCTATTTACTGCTTAGAACATCACGATAACTTAATAACAAGAAACTATTTACTGCTTAGAACATCACGATAACTTAATAACAAGAAACTATTTACTGCTTAGAACATCACGATAACTTAACAACACAAAACGCTATTTACTGCTTAGAACATGTAAATCAACAACACAAAACACTATTTACTGCTTAGAACATCACGATAACTTAACAACACGAAACGCTATTTACTGCTTAGAACATCACGATAACTTAACAACACAAAACACTATTTACTGCTTAGAACATCACGATAACTTAACAACACGAAACGCTATTTACTGCTTAGAACATCACGGTAACTTAACAACACAAAACACTATTTACTGCTTAGAACATCACGATAACTTAATAACAAGAAACTATTTACTGCTTAGAACATCACGATAACTTAACAACACGAAACGCTATTTACTGCTTAGAACATCACGATAACTTAACAACACAAAACACTATTTACTGCTTAGAACATCACGATAACTTAATAACAAGAAACTATTTACTGCTTAGAACATCACGATAACTTAATAACAAGAAACTATTTACTGCTTAGAACATCACGATAACTTAACAACACGAAACGCTATTTACTGCTTAGAACATCACGGTAACTTAACAACACGAAACGCTATTTACTGCTTAGAACATCACGATAACTTAACAACACGAAACGCTATTTACTGCTTAGAACATGTAACTCAACAACACAAAACACTATTTACTGCTTAGAACATCACGATAACTTAACAACACGAAACGCTATTTACTGCTTAGAACATCACTGTAACTTAACAACACAAAACACTATTTACTGCTTAGAACATCACGATAACTTAATAACAAGAAACTATTTACTGCTTAGAACATCACGATAACTTAATAACAAGAAACTATTTACTGCTTAGAACATCACGATAACTTAATAACAAGAAACTATTTACTGCTTAGAACATCACGATAACTTAACAACACGAAACGCTATTTACTGCTTAGAACATCACGATAACTTAATAACAAGAAACTATTTACTGCTTAGAACATCACGATAACTTAACAACAAGAAACTATTTACTGCTTAGAACATCACGATAACTTAACAACACGAAACGCTATTTACTGCTTAGAACATCACGATAACTTAACAACACGAAACGCTATTTACTGCTTAGAACATCACGATAACTTAACAACACGAAACGCTATTTACTGCTTAGAACATCACGATAACTTAACAACACGAAACGCTATTTACTGCTTAGAACATCACGGTAACTTAACAACACAAAACACTATTTACTGCTTAGAACATCACGATAACTTAATAACAAGAAACTATTTACTGCTTAGAATATCACGATAACTTAACAACACGAAACGCTATTTACTGCTTAGAACATCACGATAACTTAACAACACAAAACACTATTTACTGCTTAGAACATCACGATAACTTAACAACACAAAACGCTATTTACTGCTTAGAACATCACGATAACTTAACAACACAAAACACTAGTTACTGCTTAGAACATCACGATAACTTAACAACACTAAACGCTATTTACTGCTTAGAATATCACGGTAACTTAACAACACAAAACACTAGTTACTGCTTAGAACATCACGATAACTTAATAACAAGAAACTATTTACTGCTTAGAACATCACGGTAACTTAACAACACAAAACACTATTTACTGCTTAGAACATCACGATAACTTAACAACACGAAACGCTATTTACTGCTTAGAACGTCACGATAACTTAATAACAAGAAACTATTTACTGCTTAGAACATCACGATAACTTAATAACAAGAAACTATTTACTGCTTAGAACATCACGATAACTTAACAACACGAAACGCTATTTACTGCTTAGAACATCACGGTAACTTAACAACACGAAACGCTATTTACTGCTTAGAACATCACGGTAACTTAACAACACGAAACACTATTTACTGCTTAGAACATTACGATAACTTAATAACAAGAAACTATTTACTGCTTAGAATATCACGATAACTTAACAACACGAAACGCTATTTACTGCTTACAACATCACGATAACTTAACAACACGAAACGCTATTTACTGCTTAGAACATCACGGTAACTTAACAACACGAAACGCTATTTACTGCTTAGAACATCACGGTAACTTAACAACACGAAACGCTATTTACTGCTTAGAACATGTAACTCAACAACACAAAACACTATTTACTGCTTAGAACATCACGATAACTTAACAACACGAAACGCTATTTACTGCTTAGAACATCACGATAACTTAACAACACAAAACACTATTTACTGCTTGGAACATCACGATAACTTAACAACACTAAACGCTATTTACTGCTTAGAACATCACGATAACTTAACAACACAAAACACTAGTTACTGCTTAGAACATCACGATAACTTAACAACACTAAACGCTATTTACTGCTTAGAACATCACGATAACTTAATAACAAGAAACTATTTACTGCTTAGAACATCACGGTAACTTAACAACACAAAACACTATTTACTGCTTAGAACATCACGATAACTTAACAACACGAAACGCTATTTACTGCTTAGAACGTCACGATAACTTAATAACAAGAAACTATTTACTGCTTAGAACATCACGATAACTTAATAACAAGAAACTATTTACTGCTTAGAACATCACGATAACTTAATAACAAGAAACTATTTACTGCTTAGAACATCACGATAACTTAACAACACGAAACGCTATTTACTGCTTAGAACATCACGATAACTTAATAACAAGAAACTATTTACTGCTTAGAACATCACGATAACTTAATAACAAGAAACTATTTACTGCTTAGAATGTCACGATAACTTAACAACACAAAACGCTATTTACTGCTTAGAACATGTAAATCAACAACACAAAACACTATTTACTGCTTAGAACATCACGATAACTTAACAACACGAAACGCTATTTACTGCTTAGAACATCACGATAACTTAACAACACAAAACACTATTTACTGCTTAGAACATCACGATAACTTAACAACACTAAACGCTATTTATTGCTTAGAACATCACGGTAACTTAACAACACAAAACACTATTTACTGCTTAGAACATCACGATAACTTAATAACAAGAAACTATTTACTGCTTAGAACATCACGATAACTTAACAACACGAAACGCTATTTACTGCTTAGAACATCACGGTTAACTTAACAACACAAAACACTATTTACTGCTTAGAACATCACGATAACTTAATAACAAGAAACTATTTACTGCTTAGAACATCACGATAACTTAATAACAAGAAACTATTTACTGCTTAGAACATCACGGTAACTTAACAACACGAAACGCTATTTACTGCTTAGAACATCACGGTAACTTAACAACACGAAACGCTATTTACTGCTTAGAACATCACGGTAACTTAACAACACGAAACGCTATTTACTGCTTAGAACATGTAACTCAACAACACAAAACACTATTTACTGCTTAGAACATCACGATAACTTAACAACACGAAACGCTATTTACTGCTTAGAACATCACGGTAACTTAACAACACAAAACACTATTTACTGCTTAGAACATCACGATAACTTAATAACAAGAAACTATTTACTGCTTAGAACATCACGATAACTTAACAACACGAAACGCTATTTACTGCTTAGAACATCACGATAACTTAACAACACAAAACGCTATTTACTGCTTAGAACATCACGATAACTTAACAACACGAAACGCTATTTACTGCTTAGAACATCACGATAACTTAACAACACGAAACGCTAAAACGCTATTTACTGCTTAGAACATGTAACTTAACAACACAAAACACTATTTACTGCTTAGAACATCACGATAACTTAACAACACGAAACGCTATTTACTGCTTAGAACATCACGTAACTTAACAACACAAAACACTATTTACTGCTTAGAACATCACGATAACTTAATAACAAGAAACTATTTACTGCTTAGAACATCACGATAACTTAACAACACGAAACGCTATTTACTGCTTAGAACATCACGATAACTTAACAACACAAAACACTATTTACTGCTTAGAACATCACGATAACTTAACAACACGAAACGCTATTTACTGCTTAGAACATCACGATAACTTAACAACACGAAACGCTATTTACTGCTTAGAACATCACGATAACTTAACAACACGAAACGCTATTTACTGCTTAGAACATCACGATAACTTAACAACACGAAACGCTATTTACTGCTTAGAACATCACGATAACTTAACAAACACGAAACGCTATTTACTGCTTAGAACATCACGATAACTTAACAACACGAAACGCTATTTACTGCTTAGAACATCACGTAACTTAACAACACAAAACACTATTTACTGCTTAGAACATCACGATAACTTAACAACACGAAACGCTATTTACTGCTTAGAACATCACGGTAACTTAACAACACAAAACACTATTTACTGCTTAGAACATCACGATAACTTAACAACAAGAAACTATTTACTGCTTAGAACATCACGACTGCTTAACTTAACAACACGAAACGCTATTTACTGCTTAGAACATCACGATAACTTAACAACACGAAACGCTATTTACTGCTTAGAACATCACGATAACTTAACAACACGAAACGCTATTTACTGCTTAGAACATCACGGCTTAACTTAACAACACGAAACGCTATTTACTGCTTAGAACATGTAACTCAACAACACAAAACACTATTTACTGCTTAGAACATCACGATAACTTAACAACACGAAACGCTATTTACTGCTTAGAACATCACGGTAACTTAACAACACAAAACACTATTTACTGCTTAGAACATCACGATAACTTAATAACAAGAAACTATTTACTGCTTAGAATATCACGATAACTTAACAACACGAAACGCTATTTACTGCTTAGAACATCACGATAACTTAACAACACAAAACACTATTTACTGCTTAGAACATCACGATAACTTAACAACACTAAACGCTATTTACTGCTTAGAACATCACGATAACTTAACAACACAAAACACTAGTTACTGCTTAGAACATCACGATAACTTAACAACACTAAACGCTATTTACTGCTTAGAACATCACGGTAACTTAACAACACAAAACACTATTTACTGCTTAGAACATCACGATAACTTAATAACAAGAAACTATTTACTGCTTAGAACATCACGGTAACTTAACAACACAAAACACTATTTACTGCTTAGAACATCACGATAACTTAACAACACGAAACGCTATTTACTGCTTAGAACATCACGATAACTTTAATAACAAGAAACTATTTACTGCTTAGAACATCACGATAACTTAACAACACGAAACGCTATTTACTGCTTAGAACATCACGGTAACTTAACAACACGAAACGCTATTTACTGCTTAGAACATCACGGTAACTTAACAACACGAAACACTATTTACTGCTTAGAACATCACGATAACTTAACAACAAGAAACTATTTACTGCTTAGAACATCACGATAACTTAACAACACGAAACGCTATTTACTGCTTAGAACATCACGATAACTTAACAACACGAAACGCTATTTACTGCTTAGAACATCACGATAACTTAACAACACGAAACGCTATTTACTGCTTAGAACATCACGGTAACTTAACAACACAAAACGCTATTTACTGCTTAGAACATCACGATAACTTAACAACACAAAACACTATTTACTGCTTAGAACATCACGATAACTTAACAACACGAAACGCTATTTACTGCTTAGAACATCACGATAACTTAACAACACAAAACACTATTTACTGCTTAGAACATCACGATAACTTAACAACACGAAACGCTATTTACTGCTTAGAACATCACGATAACTTAACAACACAAAACACTATTTACTGCTTAGAACATCACGATAACTTAACAACAAGAAACGCTATTTACTGCTTAGAACATCACGATAACTTAATAACAAGAAACTATTTACTTAGAACAACGATAACTTAATAACAACAAAACTATTTACTGCTTAGAACATCACGATAACTTAACAACACAAAACACTATTTACTGCTTAGAACATCACGATAACTTAACAACACAAAACACTATTTACTGCTTAGAACATCACGATAACTTAACAACAAGAAACTATTTACTGCTTAGAACATCACGATAACTTAACAACACAGAAACGCTATTTACTGCTTAGAACATCACGATAACTTAACAACACAAGAAACTATTTACTGCTTAGAACATCACAATAACTTAATAACAAGAAACTATTTACTGCTTAGAACATCACGATAACTTAATAACAAGAAACTATTTACTGCTTAGAACATCACGATAACTTAACAACACGAAACGCTATTTACTGCTTAGAACATCACGATAACTTAACAACAAGAAACTATTTACTGCTTAGAACATCACGATAACTTAATAACAAGAAACTATTTACTGCTTAGAACATCACGATAACTTAATAACAAGAAACTATTTACTGCTTAGAACATCACGATAACTTAACAACACGAAACGCTATTTACTGCTTAGAACATCACGATAACTTAACAACACGAAACGCTATTTACTGCTTAGAACATCACGATAACTTAACAACACGAAACGCTATTTACTGCTTAGAACATCACGATAACTTAACAACACGAAACGCTATTTACTGCTTAGAACATCACAAAACACTAACTTAACGATAACTTAACAACACGAAACGCTATTTACTGCTTAGAACATCACGATAACTTAACAACACGAAAACTATTTACTGCTTAGAACATCACGATAACTTAATAACAAGAAACTATTTACTGCTTAGAACATCACGATAACTTAACAACACGAAACGCTATTTACTGCTTAGAACATCACGATAACTTAACAACACAAAACACTATTTACTGCTTAGAACATCACGATAACTTAACAACACGAAACGCTATTTACTGCTTAGAACATCACGATAACTTAACAACACAAAACACTATTTACTGCTTAGAACATCACGATAACTTAACAACACGAAACGCTATTTACTGCTTAGAACATCACGGTAACTTAACAACACAAAACACTATTTACTGCTTAGAACATCACGATAACTTAATAACAAGAAACTATTTACTGCTTAGAACATCACGATAACTTAACAACACAAAACACTATTTACTGCTTAGAACATCACGATAACTTAACAACACGAAACGCTATTTACTGCTTAGAACATCACGATAACTTAACAACACAAAACACTATTTACTGCTTAGAACATCACGATAACTTAACAACAAGAAACTATTTACTGCTTAGAACATCACGATAACTTAACAACACAAAACGCTATTTACTGCTTAGAACATCACGATAACTTAACAACACAAAACACTATTTACTGCTTAGAACATCACGATAACTTAATAACAAGAAACTATTTACTGCTTAGAACATCACGATAACTTAACAACACGAAACGCTATTTACTGCTTAGAACATCACGATAACTTAACAACAAAAAACTATTTACTGCTTAGAACATCACGATAACTTAACAACAAGAAACGCTATTTACTGCTTAGAACATCACGATAACTTAATAACAAAAAACTATTTACTGCTTAGAACATCACGATAACTTAACAACACGAAACGCTATTTACTGCTTAGAACATCACGATAACTTAACAACACAAAACACTATTTACTGCTTAGAACATCACGATAACTTAATAACAAGAAACTATTTACTGCTTAGAACATCACGATAACTTAACGATAAACAAAAAACTATTTACTGCTTAGAACATCACGATAACTTAACAACACGAAACGCTATTTACTGCTTAGAACATCACGATAACTTAACAACACGAAACGCTATTTACTGCTTAGAACATCACGATAACTTAACAACACGAAACGCTATTTACCGCTTAGAACATCACGGTAACTTAACAACACAAAACACTATTTACCGCTTAGAACATCACGATAACTTAATAACAAGAAACTATTTACTGCTTAGAACATCACGGTAACTTAACAACACAAAACACTATTTACTGCTTAGAACATCACGATAACTTAACAACACGAAACGCTATTTACTGCTTAGAACATCACGATAACTTAACAACAAGAAACTATTTACTGCTTAGAACATCACGATAACTTAATAACAAGAAACTATTTACTGCTTAGAACATCACGATAACTTAACAACACGAAACGCTATTTACTGCTTAGAACATCACGATAACTTAACAACACGAAACGCTATTTACTGCTTAGAACATCACGGTAACTTAACAACACGAAACACTATTTACTGCTTAGAACATCACGATAACTTAATAACAAGAAACTATTTACTGCTTAGAACATCACGATAACTTAACAACACGAAACGCTATTTACTGCTTACAACATCACGATAACTTAACAACACGAAACGCTATTTACTGCTTAGAACATCACGGTAACTTAACAACACGAAACGCTATTTACTGCTTAGAACATCACGATAACTTAACAACACGAAACGCTATTTACTGCTTAGAACATGTAACTCAACAACACAAAACACTATTTACTGCTTAGAACATCACGATAACTTAACAACACGAAACGCTATTTACTGCTTAGAACATCACGATAACTTAACAACACAAAACACTATTTACTGCTTAGAACATCACGATAACTTAACAACACGAAACGCTATTTACTGCTTAGAACATCACGATAACTTAACAACACAAAACACTATTTACTGCTTAGAACATCACGATAACTTAACAACACAAAACGCTATTTACTGCTTAGAACATCACGATAACTTAATAACAAGAAACTATTTACTGCTTAGAACATCACGATAACTTAACAACAAGACACTATTTACTGCTTAGAACATCACGATAACTTAACAACACGAAACGCTATTTACTGCTTAGAACATCACGATAACTTAATAACAAGAAACTATTTACTGCTTAGAACATCACGATAACTTAATAACAAGAAACTATTTACTGCTTAGAACATCACGATAACTTAATAACAAGAAACTATTTACTGCTTAGAACATCACGATAACTTAACAACACGAAACGCTATTTACTGCTTAGAACATCACGATAACTTAATAACAAGAAACTATTTACTGCTTAGAACATCACGATAACTTAATAACAAGAAACTATTTACTGCTTAGAACATCACGATAACTTAACAACACAAAACGCTATTTACTGCTTAGAACATGTAATAACAACAACACAAAACACTATTTACTGCTTAGAACATCACGATAACTTAACAACACGAAACGCTATTTACTGCTTAGAACATCACGATAACTTAACAACACAAAACACTATTTACTGCTTAGAACATCACGATAACTTAACAACACGAAACGCTATTTACTGCTTAGAACATCACGGTAACTTAACAACACAAAACACTATTTACTGCTTAGAACATCACGATAACTTAATAACAAGAAACTATTTACTGCTTAGAACATCACGATAACTTAACAACACGAAACACTATTTACTGCTTAGAACATCACGATAACTTAACAACACAAAACACTATTTACTGCTTAGAACATCACGATAACTTAATAACAAGAAACTATTTACTGCTTAGAACATCACGATAACTTAATAACAAGAAACTATTTACTGCTTAGAACATCACGATAACTTAACAACACGAAACGCTATTTACTGCTTAGAACATCACGATAACTTAACAACACGAAACGCTATTTACTGCTTAGAACATCACGATAACTTAACAACAAGAAACTATTTACTGCTTAGAACATCACGATAACTTAATAACAAGAAACTATTTACCGCTTAGAACATCACGATAACTTAACAACACGAAACGCTATTTACTGCTTAGAACATCACGATAACTTAACAACACTAAACGCTATTTACTGCTTAGAACATCACGATAACTTAACAACACGAAACGCTATTTACTGCTTAGAACATCACGGTAACTTAACAACACGAAACGCTATTTACTGCTTAGAACATGTAACTCAACAACACAAAACACTATTTACTGCTTAGAATATCACGATAACTTAACAACACGAAACGCTATTTACTGCTTAGAACATCACGATAACTTAACAACACAAAACACTATTTACTGCTTAGAACATCACGATAACTTAACAACACGAAACGCTATTTACTGCTTAGAACATCACGATAACTTAACAACACAAAACACTATTTACCGCTTAGAACATCACGATAACTTAACAACACAAAACGCTATTTACTGCTTAGAACATCACGATAACTTAATAACAAGAAACTATTTACTGCTTAGAACATCACGATAACTTAACAACACAAAAACGCTATTTACTGCTTAGAACATCACGATAACTTAACAACACAAAACGCTATTTACTGCTTAGAACATCACGATAACTTAATAACAAGAAACTATTTACTGCTTAGAACATCACGATAACTTAATAACAAGAAACTATTTACTGCTTAGAACATCACGATAACTTAATAACAAGAAACTATTTACCGCTTAGAACATCACGATAACTTAACAACACGAAACGCTATTTACTGCTTAGAACATCACGATAACTTAACAACAAAAACTATTTACTGCTTAGAACATCACGATAACTTAATAACAAGAAACGCTATTTACTGCTTAGAACATCACGATAACTTAACAACACAAAACGCTATTTACTGCTTAGAACATCAACAACACAAAACACTATTTACTGCTTAGAACATCACGATAACTTAACAACACGAAACGCTATTTACTGCTTAGAACATCACGATAACTTAACAACACAAAACACTATTTACTGCTTAGAACATCACGATAACTTAACAACACGAAACGCTATTTACTGCTTAGAACGGTAACTTAACAACACAAAACACTAACTTAGAACATCACGATAACTTAATAACAAGAAACTATTTACCTGCTTAGAACATCACGATAACTTAACAACAGAAACGCTATTTACTGCTTCACGATAACTTAACAACACAAAACACTATTTACTGCTTAGAACATCACGATAACTTAATAACAAGAAACTATTTACTGCTTAGAACATCACGATAACTTAATAACAAGAAACTATTTACTGCTTAGAACATCACGATAACTTAACAACACGAAACGCTATTTACTGCTTAGAACATCACGATAACTTAACAACACGAAACGCTATTTACTGCTTAGAACATCACGATAACTTAACAACACGAAACGCTATTTACTGCTTAGAACATGTAACTCAACAACACAAAACACTATTTACTGCTTAGAACATCACGATAACTTAACAACACGAAACGCTATTTACTGCTTAGAACATCACGATAACTTAACAACACGAAACACTATTTACTGCTTAGAACATCACGATAACTTAATAACAAGAAACTATTTACTGCTTAGAACATCACGATAACTTAATAACAAGAAACTATTTACTGCTTAGAACATCACGATAACTTCAACACAAAAAACTATTTACTGCTTAGAACATCACGATAACAACACGAAACGCTATTTACTGCTTAGAACATCACGATAACTTAACAACACGAAACGCTATTTACTGCTTAGAACATCACGATAACTTAACAACACGAAACTAACTGCTTAGAACAACACTTAAACGCTATTTACTGCTTAGAACATCACGATAACTTAACAACACGAAACGCTATTTACTGCTTAGAACATCACGATAACTTAACAACACAAAACACTATTTACTGCTTAGAACATCACGATAACTTAACAACACGAAACGCTATTTACTGCTTAGAACATCACGGTAACTTAACAACACAAAACACTATTTACTGCTTAGAACATCACGATAACTTAATAACAAGAAACTATTTACTGCTTAGAATATCACGATAACTTAACAACACGAAACGCTATTTACCGCTTAGAACATCACGATAACTTAACAACACAAAACACTATTTACTGCTTAGAACATCACGATAACTTAACAACACAAAACGCTATTTACTGCTTAGAACATCACGATAACTTAACAACACAAAACACTAGTTACTGCTTAGAACATCACGATAACTTAACAACACTAAACGCTATTTACCGCTTAGAATATCACGGTAACTTAACAACACAAAACACTATTTACCTGCTTAGAACATCACGATAACTTAATAACAAGAAACTATTTACTGCTTAGAACATCACGGTAACTTAACAACACAAAACACTATTTACTGCTTAGAACATCACGATAACTTAACAACACGAAACGCTATTTACTGCTTGGAACGTCACGATAACTTAATAACAAGAAACTATTTACTGCTTAGAACATCACGATAACTTAACAACAAGAAACTATTTACTGCTTAGAACATCACGATAACTTAACAACACGAAACGCTATTTACTGCTTAGAACATCACGGTAACTTAACAACACGAAACGCTATTTACTGCTTAGAACATCACGGTAACTTAACAACACGAAACACTATTTACTGCTTAGAACATCACGATAACTTAACAACAAGAAACTATTTACTGCTTAGAACATCACGATAACTTAACAACACGAAACGCTATTTACTGCTTAGAACATCACGATAACTTAACAACACGAAACGCTATTTACTGCTTAGAACATCACGGTAACTTAACAACACGAAACGCTATTTACTGCTTAGAACATCACGATAACTTAACAACACGAAACGCTATTTACTGCTTAGAAGAACATGTAACTCAACAACACAAAACACTATTTACTGCTTAGAACATCACGATAACTTAACAACACGAAACGCTATTTACTGCTTAGAACATCACGATAACTTAACAACACAAAACACTATTTACTGCTTGGAACATCACGATAACTTAACAACACTAAACGCTATTTACTGCTTAGAACATCACGATAACTTGACAACACAAAACACTAGTTACCGCTTAGAACATCACGATAACTTAACAACACTAAACGCTATTTACTGCTTAGAACATCACGATAACTTAATAACAAGAAACTATTTACTGCTTAGAACATCACGGTAACTTAACAACACAAAACACTATTTACTGCTTAGAACATCACGATAACTTAACAACACGAAACGCTATTTACTGCTTAGAACATCACGATAACTTAATAACAAGAAACTATTTACTGCTTAGAACATCACGATAACTTAATAACAAGAAACTATTTACTGCTTAGAACATCACGATAACTTAATAACAAGAAACTATTTACTGCTTAGAACATCACGATAACTTAACAACACGAAACGCTATTTACTGCTTAGAACATCACGATAACTTAATAACAAGAAACTATTTACTGCTTAGAACATCACGATAACTTAATAACAAGAAACTATTTACTGCTTAGAACATCACGATAACTTAACAACACAAAAAACGCTATTTACCTGCTTAGAACATGTAAATCAACAACACAAAACACTATTTACTGCTTAGAACATCACGATAACTTAACAACACGAAACGCTATTTACTGCTTAGAACATCACGATAACTTAACAACACAAAACACTATTTACTGCTTAGAACATCACGATAACTTAACAACACTAAACGCTATTTATTGCTTAGAATATCACGGTAACTTAACAACACAAAACACTATTTACTGCTTAGAACATCACGATAACTTAATAACAAGAAACTATTTACTGCTTAGAATATCACGATAACTTAACAACACGAAACGCTATTTACTGCTTAGAACATCACGGTTACTTAACAACACAAAACACTATTTACTGCTTAGAACATCACGATAACTTAATAACAAGAAACTATTTACTGCTTAGAACATCACGATAACTTAATAACAAGAAACTATTTACTGCTTAGAACATCACGGTAACTTAACAACACGAAACGCTATTTACTGCTTAGAACATCACGGTAACTTAACAACACGAAACGCTATTTACTGCTTAGAACATCACGGTAACTTAACAACACGAAACGCTATTTACTGCTTAGAACATGTAACTCAACAACACAAAACACTATTTACTGCTTAGAACATCACGATAACTTAACAACACGAAACGCTATTTACTGCTTAGAACATCACTGTAACTTAACAACACAAAACACTATTTACCGCTTAGAACATCACGATAACTTAATAACAAGAAACTATTTACTGCTTAGAACATCACGATAACTTAACAACACGAAACGCTATTTACTGCTTAGAACATCACGATAACTTAACAACACAAAACACTATTTACTGCTTAGAACATCACGATAACTTAACAACACGAAACGCTATTTACTGCTTAGAACATCACGATAACTTAACGAAACATTTACTTAGAAAACGCTATTTACTGCTTAGAACATCACGGTAACTTCAACAACGTAACATCACGTAACAACAAAAAACACTATTTACTGCTTAGAACATCACGATAACTTAACAACACGAAACGCTATTTACTGCTTAGAACATCGATAACTTAACAACACGAAACGCTATTTACTGCTTAACATCACGATAACTTAACAACACAAAACACTATTTACTGCTTAGAACATCACGATAACTTAACAACACGAAACGCTATTTACTGCTTAGAACATCACGATAACTTAACAACACGAAACGCTATTTACTGCTTAGAACATCACGATAACTTAACAACACAAAACACTATTTACTGCTTAGAACATCACGATAACTTAACAACACTAAACGCTATTTACTGCTTAGAACATCACGATAACTTAACAACACTAAACGCTATTTACTGCTTAGAACATCACGATAACTTAACAACACGAAACGCTATTTACTGCTTAGAACATCACGGTAACTTAACAACACGAAACGCTATTTACTGCTTAGAACATCACGGTAACTTAACAACACGAAACGCTATTTACTGCTTAGAACATCACGATAACTTAACAACACGAAACGCTATTTACTGCTTAGACACATGTAACTCAACAACACAAAACACTATTTACCGCTTAGAACATCACGATAACTTAACAACACGAAACGCTATTTACTGCTTAGAACATCACGGTAACTTAACAACACAAAACACTATTTACTGCTTAGAACATCACGATAACTTAACAACAAGAAACGCTATTTACTGCTTAGAACATCACGATAACTTAACAACACAAAACGCTATTTACTGCTTAGAACATCACGATAACTTAACAACACGAAACGCTATTTACTGCTTAGAACATCACGGTAACTTAACAACACGAAACGCTATTTACTGCTTAGAACATGATAACTTAACAACACAAAACACTATTTACTGCTTAGAACATCACGATAACTTAACAACACGAAACGCTATTTACTGCTTAGAACATCACGGTAACTTAACAACACAAAACACTATTTACTGCTTAGAACATTACGATAACTTAATAACAAGAAACTATTTACTGCTTAGAATATCACGATAACTTAACAACACGAAACGCTATTTACTGCTTAGAACATCACGATAACTTAACAACACAAAACACTATTTACTGCTTAGAACATCACGATAACTTAACAACACTAAACGCTATTTACTGCTTAGAACATCACGATAACTTAACAACACAAAACACTAGTTACTGCTTAGAACATCACGATAACTTAACAACACTAAACGCTATTTACTGCTTAGAATATCACGGTAACTTAACAACACAAAACACTAGTTACTGCTTAGAACATCACGATAACTTAATAACAAGAAACTATTTACTGCTTAGAACATCACGGTAACTTAACAACACAAAACACTATTTACTGCTTAGAACGTCACGATAACTTAATAACAAGAAACTATTTACTGCTTAGAACATCACGATAACTTAATAACAAGAAACTATTTACTGCTTAGAACATCACGATAACTTAACAACACGAAACGCTATTTACTGCTTAGAACATCAAGGTAACTTAACAACACGAAACGCTATTTACTGCTTAGAACATCACGGTAACTTAACAACACAAAACACTATTTACTGCTTAGAACATCACGGTAACTTAACAACACGAAACGCTATTTACTGCTTAGAACATCACGGTAACTTAACAACACGAAACGCTATTTACTGCTTAGAACATGTAACTCAACAACACAAAACACTATTTACTGCTTAGAACATCACGATAACTTAACAACACGAAACGCTATTTACTGCTTAGAACATCACGGTAACTTAACAACACAAAACACTATTTACTGCTTAGAACATTACGATAACTTAATAACAAGAAACTATTTACTGCTTAGAATATCACGATAACTTAACAACACGAAACGCTATTTACTGCTTACAACATCACGATAACTTAACAACACGAAACGCTATTTACTGCTTAGAACATCACGGTAACTTAACAACACGAAACGCTATTTACTGCTTAGAACATCACGGATAACTTAACAACACGAAACGCTATTTACTGCTTAGAAACATGTAACTCAACAACACAAAACACTATTTACTGCTTAGAACATCACGATAACTTAACAACACGAAACGCTATTTACTGCTTAGAACATCACGATAACTTAACAACACAAAACACTATTTACTGCTTAGAACATCACGATAACTTAACAACACTAAACGCTATTTACTGCTTAGAACATCACGATAACTTAACAACACAAAACACTATTTACTGCTTAGAACATCACGATAACTTAACAACACGAAACGCTATTTACCGCTTAGAACATCACGATAACTTAATAACAAGAAACTATTTACTGCTTAGAACATCACGATAACTTAATAACAAGAACACTATTTACTGCTTAGAACATCACGATAACTTAATAACACGAAACTATTTACTGCTTAGAACATCACGATAACTTAATAACAAGAAACTATTTACTGCTTAGAACATCACGATAACTTAACAACAAGAAACTATTTACTGCTTAGAACATCACGATAACTTAATAACAAGAAACTATTTACTGCTTAGAACATCACGATAACTTAATAAACAAGAAACGCTATTTACTGCTTAGAACATCACGATAACTTAACATAACAAAAAACTATTTACTGCTTAGAACATGTAAATCAACAACACAAAAAACACTATTTACTGCTTAGAACATCACGATAACTTAACAACACGAAACGCTATTTACTGCTTAGAACATCACGATAACTTAACAAAACACAAAACACTATTTACTGCTTAGAACATCACGATAACTTAACAACAAGAAACGCTATTTACTGCTTAGAACATCACGATAACTTAACAACACAAAACACTATTTACTGCTTAGAACATCACGATAACTTAACAACACGAAACGCTATTTACCTGCTTAGAACATCACTTGATAACTTAACAACAACAAAAACTATTTACTGCTTAGAACATCACGATAACTTAATAACAAGAAACTATTTACTGCTTAGAACATCACGATAACTTAATAACAAGAAACTATTTACTGCTTAGAACATCACGATAACTTAATAACACAAAAACTATTTACTGCTTAGAACATCACGATAACTTAACAACACAAAACGCTATTTACTGCTTAGAACATCAATCTTAACAACACAAAACGCTAACTTAACAACACAAAACACTATTTACCGCTTAGAACATCACGATAACTTAATAACAAGAAACTATTTACTGCTTAGAACATCACGATAACTTAACAACACAAAACACTATTTACCGCTTAGAACATCACGATAACTTAACAACACGAAACACTATTTACTGCTTAGAACGTCACGATAACTTAATAACAAGAAACTATTTACTGCTTAGAACATCACGATAACTTAATAACAAGAAACTATTTACTGCTTAGAACATCACGATAACTTAATAACAAGAAACTATTTACTGCTTAGAACATCACGATAACTTAACAACACGAAACGCTATTTACCGCTTAGAAATCACGATAACTTAACAACACAAAAACTATTTACTGCTTAGAACATCACGATAACTTAATAACAAGAAACTATTTACTGCTTAGAACATCACGATAACTTAACAACACGAAACGCTATTTACTGCTTAGAACATCACGATAACTTAATAACAAGAAACTATTTACCGCTTAGAACATCACGATAACTTAATAACAAGAAACTATTTACCGCTTAGAACATCACGATAACTTAACAACACAAAACGCTATTTACTGCTTAGAACATCACGTAAATCAACAACACAAAAAACACTATTTACTGCTTAGAACATCACGATAACTTAACAACACGAAACGCTATTTACTGCTTAGAACATCACGATAACTTAACAACACGAAACGCTATTTATTGCTTAGAAACACGGTAACTTAACAACACAAAACACTATTTACTGCTTAGAACATCACGATAACTTAACAACACTAAACGCTATTTATTGCTTAGAATATCACGGTAACTTAACAACACAAAACACTATTTACTGCTTAGAACATCACGATAACTTAATAACAAGAAACTATTTACTGCTTAGAATATCACGATAACTTAACAACACGAAACGCTATTTACTGCTTAGAACATCACGATAACTTAACAACACAAAACACTATTTACTGCTTAGAACATCACGATAACTTAACAACACAAAAAACTATTTACTTAGAACATCATGATAACTTAATAACAAGAAACTATTTACTGCTTAGAACATCACGATAACTTAATAACAAGAAACGCTATTTACCGCTTAGAACATCACGATAACTTAACAACACAAAAACTATTTACCGCTTAGAACATGTGGAACAACAACACAAAACACTATTTACTGCTTAGAACATCACGATAACTTAATAACAAGAAACTATTTACTGCTTAGAACATCACGATAACTTAACAACACAAAACGCTATTTACTGCTTAGAACATCACGATAACTTAACAACACGAAACGCTATTTACCGCTTAGAACATCACGATAACTTAATAACAAGAAACTATTTACTGCTTAGAACATCACGATAACTTAACAACACAAGAAACTATTTACTGCTTAGAACATCACGATAACTTAACAACAAGAAACTATTTACCGCTTAGAACATCACGATAACTTAACAACACGAAACGCTATTTACTGCTTAGAACATCACGATAACTTAATAACAAGAAACTATTTACTGCTTAGAACATCACGATAACTTAATAATAACAAGAAACTATTTACTGCTTAGAACATCACGGATAACTTAACAACACAAAACGCTATTTACCGCTTAGAACATCACGATAACTTAATAACAAGAAACTTTTTACTGCTTAGAACATCACGATAACTTAATAACAAGAAACTATTTACCGCTTAGAATGTCACGATAACTTAACAACACAAAAACGCTATTTACTGCTTAGAACATGTAAATCAACAACACAAAACACTATTTACCGCTTAGAACATCACGATAACTTAACAAACACGAAACTATTTACTGCTAGAACATCACGATAACTTTAACAACACTCAAACGCTATTTATTGCTTAGAATATCACGTAACTTAACAACACAAACACCATTTACTGCTTGTAATTCGTACGATAACTTAATAACAAGAAACACCATTAGAACATCACGATAATCCTTAATAACACGAGAAACTATTTACTGCTTAGAACATCACGATAACTTAACAACACGAGAAACGCTATTTACTGGTTTAGAACATCACGATAACTTAACAAACACAGAACACTATTTACTGCTTAGAACATCACGATAACTTAATAACAAAAAAAACTATTTACTGCTTGTGAACATCACGATAACTTAATAACAAGAAACCATTTACTGCTTAGAACATCACGATAACTTAATAACAAGAAACTATTTACCGCTTAGAACATCACGGTAACTTAACAACACAAAAACGCTATTTACCGCTTAGAACATGTAAATCAACAACACAAAAATACTATTTACTGCTGCTTAGAACATCACGATAACTTAATAACAAGAAACGCTATTTACTGCTTAGAACATCACGATAACTTAACAACATGAAACGCTATTACTGCTTAGAACGTCACGATAACTTAATAACAAGAAACTATTTACCGCTTAGAACATCACGATAACTTAATAACAAGAAACCTATTTACTGCTTAGAACATCACGATAACTTAATAACACAGAACACTATTTACTGCTTAGAACATCACGATAACTTAACAACACGAAACGCTATTTACTGCTTAGAACATCACGATAACTTAATAACAAGAAACTATTTACTGCTTAGAATATCACGATAACTTAATACCACAGAAACGCTATTTACCGCTTAGAACATCACGATAACTTAACAACACAAAACACTATTTACCGTGCTTAGAACATCACGATAACTTAATAACAAGAAACTATTTACTGCTTAGAAACACGATAACTTAATAACAAGAAACTTACTGCTAAGCTTAGAACATCACGATAACTTAACAACACTAAACGCTATTTACTGCTTAGAACATGTAAATCAATAACACAAAACACTATTTACTGCTTAGAGACATCACGATAACTTAACAACACGAAACGCTATTTACTGCTTAGAACATCACGGTAACTTAACATCACAAAAAACACTATTTACTGCTTGTAACATTATGAGATAACTTAACAACACTCAAACGTATTTACTTGCTTAGAATATCACGATAACTTAACAACACAGAAACGCTATTTACTGCTTAGAATATCACGATAACTTAATAACACGAAACTATTTACTGCTTAGAACATCACGATAATTCAACAACACTAAACGCTTATTTACTGCTTAGAACATCACGATAACTTAACAACACGAAACGCTATTTACTGCTTAGAACATCACGATAACTTAACAACACGAAACGCTATTTACCGC